>NC_068358.1:97981132-98263632 GCF_020536995.1 Dreissena polymorpha | reverse complement strand
CAAACTAGAGAGGTGACACACGCAATGGGTAAAACCAAACAAACCGCGTTCACAGGATGACACTGAACAATCGTGTCTATTGGAGAACGCTTGACCCGAACACAGAACGATTCATACACATATGAAATCTTCTAAAAACAAATCATTATCATTATAACTATTACCGAGTATGTTATACATGCATTACAAAAAAACATCAACTGTAAAATAATTTACGAAAAACTTATTTTACCATTCTTGCGAAGCGCCATGTAAAAACATATAAAAACATCAAGTTCTAAAACGTTTTCCGGTTGGATAGCTCAATAGTTCGACCCAGATGAAAGCCATGCGTGACATTCTAATTTTCATGGTGGTGTTACTACCAAATTTCACTATAAACAAGTCTTATCTTTTAGATTGTCCTCATTATTGTAAAGCCTTTGTGTAGCAAATATTGTCATCTGCGCATTCAGTCAACGCGTATAAATGTAACTTGACTATCGTTCTTACCATTTCTATGTTCTTATTCAAAATGCAGTATGATTGTTTTTAAAGTATTACCATAATTTAGACACTGCTTCTCAGGGCAGGTCCTATGGTTTCCCAGTTAAAGATACATAGAATACATGAGTTTATTGAATAAAACAATTTGTGCGTTGTTAGTTGTGTATCAGGTAATATCTCAAAGAGGAAATCATATTATTTTAAATACTATTATTCAATTTCAGACAAGACCGTGCTATAAAATAATTGAAATATTTAAAAACAATTCAGGATTGAAACGCCAGTGGGTACCCTGAATAAATATAGGCTTTACAGACAGAATCTGAGTAGCCAAAGGGAAAAAAAGAAAAACAACTGTCCGGAGTGGTTGCAAAGCAACGCGTTGGCACTAAACATCATGGCGACATTGCGACATATCTCACTGATCAACCGTTGTGCTTCTGCAGTGTTCGTTTTGTGTATGTGGCTATCATGCTTAAACGCATTGCGTCTTCCACACCTCCAGCTCACCAAACAAGGTACGTCATTTCCTATGTAGATAATGATTTAATCAAAAGATTGTGTGACTGTATATTATTTTAAGTTTTTTTCGTGCAGTGAATGTTTGGTCCATTCTATCATTAATAGCCTTTTATTCAAATTTTTCGCTATACTATTTTTTTTTATCAAGCGTTAAAAGATGGATATAATTAGAATGTTATGGTAAGTTTGTACTCACACATCTTGCTATTAATTCGATTTTTTACCAAATTTAGAGTGAATTTTGAAAATCTAGATGGTGAAATTTGTTATAATGTTCAATACTTTGGGTGTGCTAGTTTGAGTATTTTTTTACTAATGATCGAAAGTGTCAGAGGATCAAAAGAAATGCAAAGCCATGCAAAAGATTTTGACAATATTTAAATGGGTTGAAATATTTCGTTTTATTTGGATGATACAAGATAGGGAATACAAATATTAGAACATTGGGTATTCACATAATCGGTAATTAAAGGGGCCTTTTCACAGATTTTGGCATTTTTTAACTTATTCATTAAATGCTTTATATTGATAAATGTAAACATTGGATCGTAACAGCTCCAGTAAAAAATCAAGAATAAAATTTAAAAAAGGAAAAGAACATTACCCGGTCCAGGTTTCGAACCAGTGACCCCTGGAGTCCTGCCAGAGTCCTGAAGTAAAAACGCCTTAGCCTACTGAGCTATTCCGCCGAGTACACATACTTTACGTATTTTATACCTTATATAAGCAATCTTCGTAGTTTCACAAAATTTAACGACAAAAACAGAACTCTCCAAAATATTCAATCGTTTCGCGTTGCAACGCTTTATAATTTTTAGGTTTTAAAATCGTCAAAAGATGCATATAATGGCTATATTAGACCATGGTAAATGTTCAGTATTACTATTTCCTCACAAATATCATAACTAAAACGAAAATTTGCGAATCTGAAACAACTTTTTTCAATTTTGTCAATTTACCAAAGCGTGAAAAGATCCCTTTAAAGTATTCGAATACTCTATCGTATGATATTCGATATAATGAAAATCTGAAAGTATTTATTTATTATTTACATTTATGCTACAAATATATTCTGATAATCGTGAAACTGAATGCACGCAGTATATTATTTTGCATACATATATATTGAATACGGTGCGGGAGGAATTCATTACCTAAATTAATATCACAACAATACAGCAAACCCTTAAATATACCAGGACAAGATAAAATAATAGGATATTGTAGTTGAAAAAGGAACGATAGGGTTTACTTCCGATTGTCCCACATTTTGATCTTTAGGATTAAAAATCGATATCGGCAAAAACATGTTAGTAGACTGCCTGGGGCGAAAATCCAAATACAGTTAGAGTCAATTTCCAATTTGCTACACACCATCTATCTCGATCGAAAAGGGGTTTCATGCGTAGTTTCTTCTCATTTGAATGGGTTCGAAACTATCGACGGTTTATTTATGTATAACGCATGCATGTAGATAAATGAATGTTTTTAATTTTTTAGCGTTAAGATTAAATTTTATTATATAAAATGACGTTTGATTTCTTTTGATTTTTTAATCAAGCATGTATTTTTTGTGATATAAAAATAATACATAATTATCGCTTTTAACTGATCGTAATTAATCAAAATAAAGCCAACTGATGATCGTTTTAATACTTAAACTATGTTTATAACGCAAGCAGACAGACAAACAGATTTTTTATTCAAGACTTATACAAACTACATCGTCTATATATATATACAATCACACATATATATTGTCACGTGATTTTATACAAAAAATAAAAAAGCAGAAAAAATATGTTAGATACACACAAAAACCACAGAAAGCAAAACTCGTGGTTTTTAAAATAAGATTGTTACAAATGCAGTTGGTAATATATTACATACATTATAAGTATACAGGAGATGAATATATTATGACATATCATTTATCAGTCTTTATCGTATAGATAGCGCGTTTTTGACAAACAGTGACAGATTAATAAGTTCCATTTTATCCTCCGTTTTGAACAAATTCAAATATTTATAAACAGATGGTTTGATATAATAGTTGTTTTTTATGTATTTTTTTCTAAAATAATTATTCATAGGGCATACACAAACAAAATGATATTCATCCTCAATGTCATTTAAAACACAGAACATGCAGTGTCTTACAGATCTTTCCTCTACATTTCTAGCGTATCTACCCGTTTGAATTCTCATAGGGTGTACAGATAAACGTAATCTACTAACATATGCTCTTAATGATTTAGGTAAAATATTTAGATATGGTTCATATACTAGAGATGTTTTAAACTGCCTATACATATCCATCATAGAGCTTTCGTTCACATCATTGTACCATTTAAGTTTAAAAGCGTCAACAATTCTACATTTAAATACAAACAAAAATGATTTCATATCAAAAGCAAGCACATTTTCGAATACATCTGCAAAAACAAAAGCATTTAACATCTTTTTAACATTATATATCCAATTTGTGCAACCCTTTTCACAATATCTAACGGCTTCGTTGTATACATATTTTAAAATGATGTTGTCGCTTGACTGCAGCTTTAACCAATATTTCAGTATACGTACATATCTATGTATATAAAGCAGATATCTCCCAAGTTCGCCATACACCATATTATTACATGTATTAAGTCTAACTTTTAATAGACGTTTTACGAATTTTAGGTGAAGCCTTTCTAATTATTTTGACTTAGTATATCCCCAAACTTCTGCTCCATAATTGATAATAGAGCCAACAAAGGCATCAAACAATTGACAAAGAGTACTATGCTTCAAATCATAGTCCTGACATTTACAAAGTAAAACATTCATGGCCTTAAGCCCTTTACCAACTAAATATTCTTGATTAAGATTAAAACTACCAGTATAATTTAAAACAACTCCTAAATAGTTAAAATCAATAACAACTTCTATTGGCTGACTATTGTAGGTCCACTTCTCTGAGGTCAGTAATCCACCTCGCTTACGAAAAACCATAATTTTGGTCTTATTTATGTTAACCTGCAATCCCCAATTATTGCAGTAAGTGTACAAATGGTCTAAATGGTTTTGAATTTCTGTTGGATTTTTACCTATAATAGCCATGTCGTCAGCAAACAAAAGTAATAAAATCATAACATCATCTAAATTTATGCCTGCATTAATATCATCTTGGAGATAAAGTTCCAAGTCCTCAACAAAGAGAGAAAATAGCAAAGGGGACATAACCTCCCCTTGACGCAAGCCTACTGAGTATCAGAAATAATCAGAAAATGAAGAAAATGACTTAACACATTATTTAACATTGTTGTACATATCTCTAACAACTCGTAAAACTTTACCCTTAATTCCCGATTTATAGTATTTCAACCAAAGACCGTTTCTATAAATAGAATCAAAACATTTCAACATATCGACAAAAATAACATACAGACGTTTATTTTCAAACATATAGTTCTGAACTAATGACTGAAGTATAAATATTGCATCTACAGTAGAACGTCCTTTTCGAAATCCGAATTGGGCGTCCGAAATAATGTTATATTAATTGCAGACATTTTCAACTCTCTTATTAATTACTGAGGTAAACAGTTTAGAAAGACAGCTTACAAGTGTAATACCTCTGTAGTTGTTTACATCTGACTCGGAGCCCTTTTGTGTAATGGAACAATAATACCGACTGTCCACGCTTCGGGAAAAACTCCAGAGTCTATTATCTTATTGAACATATCACTCAAAGGCAAAGCTAAAATGTCAATAGATTCTATCAATAAATATAAATAGATTCTAGCATGTGGACTTGATTTTAGACCCGACCAATAACATTCCCCTTCTTACCACTCTTCACACCTATTTGTTTAATCATCGCGTATTCTTGCTGTTTAAACCACGTTGCAACACCGTCTTAAAGTTTCAAAAAATGATAAAAGATAATTGCCGAAAACCATGTTTTCATCGAATATAATTGGACTTAACACTATTTACAATAGTCCTTTATCGTTGTTTATACAATTGTAAGCGGAACGCCGTAAGATCTTAAGAAATAATAAATAAAGTAAACTGTCGCAAACACAATGCACGACGGTAAATTTATTGTGACACCTATCCTGTATACTTGAGAACCCAATGCGGCTTGTGATGTTCGCAATTAGGGGATAATAGTGATATACGCTGCTTTTAACTGAAATCCTTATGTAAAAGATATAAAATCTAACAACAAAAGAACATTCGAATAGTGTTATTTTTTCGAAAAATCTTTGCCATCCTTAACAAAAATGATAAATTTCAACTTACAACTGAATAAAGAAACGCATTCTGCTCATGATGAAAATGGATCTTTCAATCTATTAAATCTATTCCAATTAAATCTCTATGCTAGTATCCGCTACATAATAAAACTGTTCCACAGCATTAAAGGGGCCTTTTCACAGAGTTGGCATTAATTGAAGTGTGTCATTAAATGCTTTATATTGATAAATTTAAACATTTGACATAAAAATCCCCAGTAAAAAAACAAGAATACAATTTTAAAAAGCAAAAAAAGTAACCCTCAACTGGACTCGAACCACTGACCCCTTGAGTCCTGGATGTAAAAGTCACCCGCTTAGACCACTCAACCATCCGTTCTCACGCTAGGTACGCTCGTATTTTTTACTTTATATAAGCAATCATCGTAGTTTCAAATCAAAGTACTGACAGTACTGGTGTGACGATGCTTTTGAGAAGATGGATATAAAAGCATCATGTTAAGTTTATCTACATCGCCACAATCAACACAATTGTGTATGTTGGTACGAAAAAAAAATTTGGTACACAAATTTTGCGAAAAAAATTTGGGTATGAAAACAAATTTGGGTACGAAAAAATATTTGGGAACAAAAAAATTGGGACCGAAAAAATTTGGGTACGAAAAAAAATTAGGGATGAAAAAAAAATTGGGTACGAACAAAATTGGGTACGAAAGATTTTAGGTACGGAAAAAAAATTGGGGAAACGGAAAAGTAGTACCTGTGGGAAACTTGACCCACACTCGCACATTTTCGGCCCTTTCCGTCAAACATCAGATAAGCTCCTCGAAGGCAATAGTATGAATACACATTTCGGAAGCGGTAATGCGGTCCTACCTAAGCGCGTCAAAATGTAAGCGAAATATGTACACAAGTCTGTCAGGAATGATTGAATTAACGAAGAAAATCGTGTATTGATGTAAGTTTTTTTAAGAAATGTGCAGAAAATATATTAAAAAAGAGCTGTGTTTGTGAAACACAATGCCCACTGCTTCGCAGCTTTGAAGCCATATATTTTACCTTTGACCTTGAAGGATGACCTTGACCTTTCACCACTCAAAATGTGCAGCTCCATGACATACACATGCATGCCGAATATGGAATTGCTGTCTTCAATATTGCAAAATTTGACCTTTGACCTTGACCTTGAAGGATGACCTTGACCTTTCACCAATCAATATGTGCAGCTCTATGAGAAACGCATGCACACCAATATTGAAAAAGTTATGGCTAATGTTAAAGTTTTTGGACAGACAGACAGACGCTTTATATTTGACATTTGACCTTGAAGGATGACCTTCACCTTCACCTTTCACAACTGAAAATGTGCAGCTCCATGAGATGCACATGTATGCCAAATATCAAGTTGCTATGGTCAATATTAAAAAAGTTATGGCCATTAAAGTTTTCGGACGGACGGACAGAATGACACACTGACTGACTGACTGACAGTTCAACTGATATAGGCCACCCTACTGGGGGCATAAAAAGCAATGGCGATATTTTTCTCAGCCACATTATTGTTAATAGTTTGATATCACAAAATGAAAGTGAAAGTAGAACTGTCAAAAATGACAACCTGTCAACGTGTTGTTTTTGCTGGCATGAGAGGGCGATTACAATCAATGTGTTCACATTTTGACCATAGGCTTTGTCAATGACCTTTATAGTATGGGTAGCTTTGATATTATTTATTGCTATCATGTAACTGCATGATTGTGTATATGTTTACAATCACAAAGCATAAATAATGATATAAATATACTGATTGGGCTTATAATAGTCTGAGAACTATAGCCAGGTCAATTAAGGACTTAAAATACAATTTTGTGTCCTGATTTCATGAAGAAATGACCATGCATGTCCTAGATTTCAAATTCAAGGCCCTGGTGTGACACATTGGTAGCATTACCGTTAAACTGTTACCAGGCTTATGAAATAAGTTTTTATTGAACTATCTAAGAAAATCTAAATCAGGCACTGATTTTTCTTGTTTTAATACAGTCATAGATCAGTTGTGGCCTCTGGGTAATGACCAATTTTTGCTTACTTGTCACACCTTTAAAACTTTCCACAAGTCTATAATAGCAAATCTGGATTTAGGTGATCTTCAATGGTACATTTAAACTTTAGCTCTGTTACAAGAGTGCTGGTAAAGTCCAGTCACATTTTTAAATCTAGGCCATGTCAAAATCAAAGTGTCAAAGACAAATGAAAGATGCGTTCATTAATTATTGTCCAGTTGTTTACTACTGCTGTAAGTTTTTATATAATATGACTGATGGACATCATGTGAGAGAAAATTCACATTATCATTGTATATCAGGTTTAGCAGCCTTTTAGATAACAAAGTATGCTAGTTTTCAATGTCGCTTCTGGGGATCAAACCGTGAGGCTTTTAGGAAGATTCTGAAATTTTCGATCCCTCGAGAGCAACCAAACCAAAAATTAAGTCAAATATTGCCGACTCGGTTTTTTGAGTCGGTTCATGAGGGATAATGGAGCTCAATTGGACATTGTCGGCTCTGGTACTACTTATATGTACCCCGGGTACTCTTGAGTATACTTACATGTACCCTGGGTACTCTAAGTATACTTACATGTACCCCAGGTATGGTTAATAAACGTAATTGTACTCGGTCCATATTAGACTGTACCCGAGTTGTATTCGCGCCCAAAATCCGATGTCGTAAAACACGCAACCTATTATCTTAAACACACTTCTCTTCAAAAAACACTGCATCAACATGTTTTTTGAGTATGTGTTCCGATAATATAGAGGCCATTCTACAGAAAATTGACATACATGTGCAGGGCTTAACACTAAGGCACGTCCGAACGACATTCACTGCCCGTACCTTGGTCCGGGCTAGCCAATGTCCCAGGAACATGCCCGACCGGTCGTGTGTATTTTGGGCGGGATTATATGTTCTATATCTATAAACTGCGTTTTAAATAAGCTTTTCAAAGATGCAAAAATCTTAATTCAGTACGATCAGATGACAATTAAATCCCAGAGTGAGTTCGGAGACAACAAACGGATCGTATCTCGAAATAGATTCGGAACCCCCAGATTGCAATAAAAAAGAGGCCGACGATTCAGAAAATCCCCGGCGGTTTTCCTGGTAAAACACGTCAGTACCTATTTTTAAACGGAATGCCGCTAGACACGGTTTTTGATTGGTTTCCTCGAAGTGACGTGTTTTCTCAATGAAAATACGTTTGAAACTAAAAGCCGGGATCGCCCAGGATCGTCCGGAATGATGAAGGTATACAACTCGACATTAACACAAAGTAACTATAAAATTAATAGTTATTTATCAATTTTAAATAATTTTAATTTGTTGTCATTATGGAAAAGTTATTCCATCCTTTAGACGATTAATTAATCCATTTAGAGGAAGATAGAGACTTTATTTAGATAAGAAGTGTTTTGACAATATTTTTTACGCAATTCAATTAGCAAAACTAATATTAATGGTCGATCCCGTCTTTTAGTAGAGAGTTAACCCTGTACAATGGTTACAACTACCGTAACACGTTATTTTGCTAAGATTCACTTACCATTTCTTGTAAGACGGTAACCCGGCAATCTATGTAAAAAAAGGTTTTAACGTTCATGTCGTTGTTTAAGTTTGGCTTTACGGGTGGGGATGGGGGTTCCTCGGATACGAAAAGAAAAGGGAAGGAGGAAAGTAAGAGAAAGTATGAGGAAATAAAAAAACAAGAAAATTTCTCCAGAAATGGCGTGAAGATTACAAATAGATGTCTTAAATAGATGAATATTGAATTCAATAGCATTAGTAAGGCAAGCTAATAAGAATGATTTCATCATAATTGCGCATCTCCAAGCACAAGAAAATACAAGTTGAATGATAAATATAAAGGTTTTTATAATACTTGGGTCAGGGCACATGAAAGATTGGTCAGGGCTAGTAGGTTCTGCATTTACTAGCCAGAACGGGCTAGTTGAAAAAAAAGTTAGTGTTAAGCCCTGATGTGTATATATAATTATTACAAAAAAATAGTCGACAACGACGGATTTAGGGTTAAATTTCCCGGGTACATTTTAGTATATTTACCGTACCCGGGATACATGTAAGTATACTTAAGAGTACCCGGGGTACATGTACGTAGTACCCGAGCTGACAATGAACAATCGAGCGATACTGGAAGGTGCAACATCTCTCACGCCCCCTAGCATTGCCTTTAGCAGTATTCAATTCTCAACAGGAAAGTGCTGGAGTCATTGATCCCGAGGGACAAGAAAAACAATTGATTAATGTTCGAAATAAATAATTTGATTAATGACAATTCTATTATTTGAGCCAGGTCACAGGAAAAGCGCAGTCAAATCAGTATCCAATTAAATTATTTGTTATTGTCAGAAAAACGCTTTTAAGCAAACAGCTTTCAAGCGACTGCAGGCTGATCTAGATCCAAACTGGCCACAATCGCCTTAATGTCTCTTTTACTGTGACACAGTTCATTTAACTTTAAAATGATAAAAAGTACTAACACTAAGAAATAGTACAAACCAGTAAAGAGTTTGAAATCAATGTTGAATTTCAGGACAGTTGGTGATCTGCAAATCCCCGATGAAATGTTGATATCGGGTATCGTAGTCATTCAATAAGTCGCAAAATGCTCGATTACAATTTATAAAGCACAATGTGACTTATATTGATAACTAAAAATACCAGTTTGCCAGTTTTGCCGTGTCAAGCTGTTACGATCCAGAAAGTCCTTTATTCACATCGAGTATATATCCTTCGAATTCCAACTATTGTTGTCATAAGCGGAGATTTAGTGAATAAATAATTCATATATCCTAAATGACAGCTTTTAAATAGCGAAACAAGCCAATTTATGCAGTAACAAAGTTTTGAATCGAGACTCTCACGGGGGCGGCCATTGTTGAATGTTGAAACACGAACGACAACTCTGCTAGGAGAATGTTATCAATGACGAGCAATCTCCTACGCAGTGGCTAATGCAATAGGGAAGTAACTGAAAAATCGAGTTATCTCAATCGGACTGGCTCGGTCTTTTACATAGGTCGCAATTGTGAAAAAAAAATCTACGGTTATGATACCTTGGGCGATGCTGTTCGCATCGTCAAAAATATAACGACAACAACAGAACTTTCCATAGTATTCCATCGTTTTTTGATGCAACGCTTTATAATCTCCAGGTTTTCAAATCGTCAAAACATGCATATTACGATATTTAAGAGCATGGTAAATGTTCAGTATTAGTGTTTCCTAACAAATATCATTACTAAAACGAAATTTTGCGAATCTGAAACAACTTTTTTTATTTTGTCAATTTACCTAAACGTGAAAATGCCCCTATAAGTACACTTTTAAAAATATATAGACATTACCAAGAAGCTTTGGGCTGAAACTGTAGATAAGTTCTCTGTATTTCATTGCATTTGATTGTTAAATTACGCTGCACATGTAATTTAGGTAATAGTTTATTTTTTGCGTTAAATTACTCCATAAAATGACTGCTCAATACTACTACTGAGACAAAACGTTGAAGTATCGTATATTGTGTTCGTTGCACCAAGTTGTTGTTCTTCATCTTCTTTTTCTTCTTCTTCTTCTTCTTCTTCTTCTTCTTCTTCTTCTGCTTCTTCTTCTTCTTCTTCTTCTTCTTCTTCTTATTATTATATTATTATTATTATTATTATTATTATTATTATTATTACTATTATTATTGCGCTACTTTTTTCTTATTATTAGTATATAATTATTATGTTAATACTACTATTACCATTGGTCGTGTTACTAATATCAACTTAAAGCAACATTTGTTTTTAATAAATTAATGTCCAACTATTTTATCTGTGGTAATAAAGGAATCGAAATTAAATAGACTTTCAAAATATGTGTGAATTTCGATAATGTTATAACGTATGCTTATTTATTGTTTGATAAACTCTCTTCTTGAGCTTACATTGTACAAATACTAACTGAGCTGAACGATCGGTGTTTTTGCGTAAGGTCAAATAATTTCAAAGTAATAGAACAAATATGAAATGCGATTATTGACCAGGTATAAAGTTGAAACAGTTTATACCATTAAATTGTGAGTGCATTTCAAACATTAAATCGTGACCTATTAAGTTCCACCGTAATGTAATGCAAACATGTCCTGAATGAAGCCTATTCATTTATAACATATTGTATTGGTTACTTACTCATTAGGCAAACGATGAGTGTTATTAAATTTCAAAAATGGAATAGGTTTGTTTGAAATGTCATTCAGAGTTTAATTCTTTATTCTCATTTATATACATGCATAACATATTTGTAACAGTAACAAATATTCACATTGAAACATTATGTATATAACCCTTCATGGTGTTGAGCTCTATGAGATATTGTGAAAGTTTGTATAGAATTTTCTATGATATCATTCTATTATCACTATTTACAATACTAAGAGATACAAAATAAGTGCTACGCTTTCTTTAAAAAACTGCGATAAAATCAGCGTTCACTACACGACCTTTATAGGCTTAGTAAAGGAATACAATATGTCAAAGACCGTTTTTATTGAAAAACATGCTCTACTTAACGGTTTTAAGTGTCTATTATTCATGACAAAGAACCTTGTGAACTTACTACATTATTTTATAAGGTGTTAAACTTGACACTAGTATGCGCGCACACATTTTGTTTACATTTGCAACAGAAAATTTATAAGATGTAAAATCAACAATAAGAATGGAATAAAATATCATTAATTATTGGAATCTTGATAAAATTGATGTATTTTACCATTCCGAAATTCTACCATTCTTAAATCAAGCAAATTAAAAAGAAATATTTGTTTGATTGTTTTTCAAACAATTGTTTGTCTGCAAGTATAGATAGTACCAGAGGCCTCGCATTGCTCTAAACGTGCTCATAGTGTATTGTATAACAAACGCCGATTAACAAAACTGGGTCTTCTCTAACTTGTTACTTAAAAAAACACTTTTTTAACAAATTAAATATCTTTTTCTAAACGAATTTCAGAAACATATAACAATTAAGGTTTCATAAAGACCCTATAACCACAAACTACTGGCCATACCGTCTCAAAGTACTAAATAATGTATACCAGGAGTTTGAAGAAAAAATATGGACTTATTTGCCCATTATGCTTAAATACTAGGCCTCAATGCATTCCGGGAAAAGATGAATAACCGTTTTTTGCGCCGGATTAAGTTAGGTGCAACTTATAGTACACTATTTTTACCCGTCAAAAAATGCTGGATGCAAACGCACCCAACGCACAAACACCCCCTGGCTACGGGTATGAACATTTTATCTGATTAGGATAAAGCCAAAAATTATATTATCAGTTGTTTGATTATTTTGTTGGATCTATTTATTGTTAAGCCTCTGAAATATGGGATTTAAATAAATCAAAAGAGATCGAACATATTCATTAAAAATTGTGCCAGAGATTGTTAAATGTAGAAATAAACACATGTACCTGTACAGTTTATGGTTAGCTAGGCAGATATCCATTAAATGTAAATAGATATGTACGAATTGTTAAGTAGTTGTTAAAATTATTCACGGTTAATATATTATTATACAAACTGTGTATATTAAAGCATTAAATGATTGTAATAAGGGATGTAACAAGTGGGTTGCAAATTTAAAGAATTATTAAACGAGTACGGATTTCCTTTGTTTTTGAAACTGCAAATATAACTAATAGTCATGCATTTGTTTTATAATTTAAATGTATAATTATCGACACCTATCAGCAAGAATGGTTAGGTGATATGAATAGAATTTCTATTCTAGATATGTATAGAATGTTTAAAACTACTAATGAATACGAAAACTACTTAGATTTATTTGCCAAGAGTCAACGTTTATACTTTGTGCAATTAAGGGTTTCTGCCCATCCATTGAGAATTCAGACCGGAAGATACGCACGCAACAATATCCCTCGTGAAGAACGTTATTGCCTTTGTTGTAATCAACGGGACAAAGAGCACCCCAGGAAACCCGATACCTTGCGGGTCGAGTAATACCATAGGGCACAGTGCTGTGCATTTTGGCATGAACTTACATAGGGAAAGTAAATTGGAAAAAATAAATTTTTCAAAGTCCAATTTGAAACAACTGTGTATTTACATGTGTATTAACATAAAAAAGGTATTGGCCTACTAATCCTGACAAATTTTCTTAGAAAATGAGCGAAATGTGGCTCCCTGAAGTAGAAGATCGGGCAAAACGGGCCATGTTCAGGCATTTAGGGGAGAAAAAACTGCTTTAATTTGCACGCCACTACCATTATTAAAGGATTTATACAAACTTTCTCATGTCTGCCATAACCTCTCAGCAGGGCTTCTCCAGAAAACTATTTACTGTGGAGAAATTTGCGTTTTAATGACCATGTTGGGAATCATTGATACCATCTGGGAATAACCTGGAAAACATATGGAGGCAGTGGCTTTATAATTCTTTTTCGCGACAATCCCCCTTCTTTTCAGCCATTTTAATGCAATTTCTTTGCTTTGTAGAGGCCTATAGTAAGTGTATGTGGGCACATATGCATACAAATGTACTTTTAATGCTTTTTAATACATTCAATGATATTATTTGGCTTTTATCAAACATTATTTCAGAAACATGAATCCTTTGTCTTATATATAATGTGGTTATTCAATGCCCACTTTAGATATGTAAAATCACAATGCTAGTGTTGCCCCCCCACACACACATTATTATACCGCCAAAACGTCTGTGTGTGGGGGGGCTATATAGCTATATAGGAATCAGTCTGTCCCGACAGTCCCTGTCCCAGTATGTTACGATCGTCCAGATTTTTTGTCCGTTTGTCCGCCCGATTTATTTTCATTAAATAAATTTTGAACAAATGAACATACAACGTTCAAACTTCATATGTTGATGCAACCTTATTAGCTTTATGCATACACGCCACCGTCTTTTAGGTCACTAGGTCATAGGTCAAGATCACTTAAATCTCTTATAGAAAACTTTATCCTAGACTGTATAATGGAAGTCCTTCCACATACAGCCTTCAAAATTCATATATTGATGCTCCTCAATGAATTTTACAAGTCAAATCCAGTGTCAGATCACAATGTCAAATGTCAATGTCACTTCAACCTCTAATTGAAAACTTAAAAATTGTCTTCAGAACAAAAATGCTTTCATCTGCAATGCTTACATTATCACACTACATTATTTGGCCTTAAGGTCAAAGGCACTGTGTTCTCTGATAAAGAAACATTACATTGGCCCTTCCTGGGTTCTTAAAACCTCATGTATAGATGCATCAATCAATTTTGCGCAACACATACCGTTATGATCACAGGTGGAATCATTGGAATGGAATATAAATTATCAAAAATGCATACTGTAATTAAGCGAGTATAGGTAAAATGTCTTCAACATTTAAACATATTATATCAACATGAGAGCTATTGTTACTCTAAAATCTATCATTGTCATTTTACAAAATCAAAGACTGCTTGTGATTGTAAATTTGTTACAGCAACTAGCTGTAATATGAGCTTTTATTAGTCCCATTTTGGTTGGCAACTTGCATTATTACATCTGCAACTGGGATAGACAGGAAACGTTGCTTTTGCTTTTGTTCCATTTCATCCTCTTGATATATCACATGCATTTAGCAAACATGCATAGTGTTTTCTGGCGGTGTGGTATTAATAACTTATCGAATTTCTTCTCAAGAAAGTCAGATATCTATCTATCTATTTATACTGTCTAACTCCCCTTGCGGTTATTATTGACAATGTGGTGGACGAACCAGTTATCGAACACATAGGGAATTACGTAAAAATTTAAACACTTAAAATAACAAAATCATTATGTTTTAATAAATGACTTAAAGTTTAATCATTTAATAACTTATCTGTAAAGTTTTCCAGCAAATATCTTTCAAGAATTCATAACAATGATTAAACTTGTCTGTGAACAAGGTAAGTGTTATTCTTTTAATCAACTGTACTTTGTGTGGTTAAATGTATTAAATCGGTATCAACGTCATGTGTTAAAGTCTTGTTTGCGGCTATAAACTAGCAATGGCCAAATTTGTTAAAAGGGGAGTAACAAGTCAGCTCATTGAAATTAAAAGGTCAAAATCAACTATTATTTTGTTTGATAGACAATTCTTTACAAGGCCAGTCTGTGCCGATTTTAATGTTACTTAAATACGCTTAACAGTAAAATCACAGAAAACTTAAGGCAATCTAAGCAAAATTAAGCGCAAGTTTAGCGACTTCATTTCAAATGAGTTTTTCTCATTATGGCAGTTGCCGAAATAGCACCAAAAGTCTCAGAACACGGCACATAAATACTTTACATAAAAACCTCATATACACTTATTAAGACATCATTTTTATGTACCTAACCAATTAATGTTTGCGACAAAGCAGTCATGTCTTTTTTAATATTTTCCAAAATAGTGTTGGTAAAAAGAAATAAAACTCAAGAATGTTGACAAGGCACTATTGATTATATATAAGGCATTAAAAGTACATTTGAATGCATATGTGCCCATATACACTTACTGTATGCCTCTACAAAGCAAAAGCAAAGAAATTGCAACAAAATGGCTGAAAAAAAAATAAAGTCACTGCCCACATATGGTTTTCTGGTCATCCCCAGATGGTATCATTGTTTTCCCAACATGGTCATTAAAAACGCAAATTTCTCCACAATAGATAGTTTTCTGTAGAAACCCTGCTGAGAGGTTATGGTAGACATGTGAAAATTTGTCAAATACTTTAATTATTGTAGTGGCTTGCAAATTAAAGCAGTTTTTTCTCCCCTACATGCCTGAACATGACCCGTTTTGCCCGATGTTCTTCAGGGAGCCACATTTCGCTCATTTTCTAAGAAAATTTGTCAGGATTTTTTCTACATGTAGGCCAATACCTTTGTTTACAATATTAATACACAGTTGTTTCAAATTGGACTTTGAAAAATTTAATTTTTCCAATTTACTTACCCTATGTGAGTTCATGTCAAAATGCACAGCACTGTCCCCAATGGTATTACACGACCCGCAAGGTATCGGGTTACCTGGGGTTTAGTAAGATCAACATGTAAATTTGAAATAATAAACTTGTGTAAATATTTAAAGGAAGCATTAACTGTACGAAATGCTATATTAAATACTACTCCTTGAAATAATAGTTTGATGTAATACTACGGAACGCCATAGCTGTCTTACATAGTTACGTTTCTTTTTGTCTTCTTTAGAAGGCGTATTTAGACAAGTCAGCACCACACTCAGACAAGATAACACGACGGTTTCACATAATACGACTGTATTTTGACAAGACAAAAACAAATATGGACAAGATATCACGACGGTTTGACATAATAAAACCCCATCTAAAGACGACAGAAATAAACATAACAACGTAAGAAAGCTATGGCGTTCCACATAATTCCCCTAAAAGAAGTGTATGCATCACTTTGCAGTCACTGATATTATTTGAATTATTATGATATATATACCAAAGAAAATTAAAAGTTATAGTTTGTCCTTACCGCCTTTAAAATTTGTATGTGTCTCCTGTTCAAAATCTTTATTTTTCCCTGTTCTTATTTTGTTAAGAAATGTCATGTCATTGAATTTAGTTCTGAAATTTCATTCAACCTATTAACATACACACATATTTATATTGATATTGTTACCTACTATAGACAATCCCAGAAATCGATAACTCCCGTATTACCACCCCTGAATAATCGCATGCGCCGCCATGACGGTACATAATAACGATACGGGTACCTATATACTTGTATAGGTACCTGCACAATTAAATGAATTGAAGCGATTAATATATTTGAAGATTTAAATTGTTTATCTTATCGATTTGATCATCACATACTAGTTCGTATTTTTTAAATAAATATTTTTTATAAATTGTTTGGTGATTAATAGAAACAAGGTCCATCTGCGTTTTTAAGAGTCATACAACTCAGCATGAATAAGGCCTTGATTGTCATTTAACATGTTTTATTTGAAGGTGACGCGTGGTATCATATCTTAACGAGAGCGCCGATGGCGTTGAAAGTCTATTTGCAAGATACAGTGAAGTTTCTGCTGAAGTACATGTAAAAGGATTAGTTGTCTAAATGAAAATGTAAAAGGCCATCAAAAATATTTTTTATGAAGAACAAAACTATTGCCAAGCAATAAAAGTCACATACCTCGCATGAAGCAGTATTATAATATACTCCTTTTGTTTTCAAGGGACGTAACTCTTAAGTTTGCCATGTAGATGGTAATTTTCTAATAATAATAACTCGCTTTTTCCTATAACATAATTGACATGACGCCTTATCTATGATCGCTCCGCCCACTAGAATTGATCCACCAATCAGCGATCGATTAATCGGGCGCACTCGTTAGCAACGACCTGTCCGCCATTTTCTAGACAAGCCACATGTTTAGGTTCACTTTTATTCCAACGAGTTTCTTTTGTTTTCCTCTTTAAAAAAAAACGATTAAAATGGTTAAACGGTGTCAATGGGGATTATGTAACTCGGACAATCGATATACTGAAAGATTAGTTGGTGACATTTAATTTATATCGTTTCCAAAGCCGAAAAGAGATCTTGAGAAGTGTAAGAGATGTATAAATACATGCGGTCGTCACCACGAACAACTGAACGTCAACACTGTCAAAGACAATTATAATATATTTTTATCGGATATACTAGCAGATTTAAATAGTTTATGTTATCGATCTGATTATCACATAATATTTCACTTTTTTAAATAGTTTTATCAGTTACTACATGTAGGTCAGAAGCGAGGTTCATCTGCATTACTTAAAGACAAATAAAACCCAGCATGAAGCCTAATTCATGCTGTGTTTTTTTACTCTAATAGTAATGCACTTAATTAACATCATACATGTTATTTGAAGGTGACATGTGATATATTATCTTATTAACGGTATCTACACACTTCCACTCACGTGGTGTCACCAATAAACGCTTTTAATCCACACTAGGAGCTCGAATGCCTAGATCGCATTTTTAAACGAGTTTCATTTATTTTGTTCGGATTTAAAAAACGGAAATGAAATATGGCAAAAACGGTGTAAAAAGGGTTAATGCAACTCTGACATTTGATATCCAGAAAGATAAGTTAGATGAATTAAATTTATACCATTTCCAACGCGGCAATGCGGTCTTGACAAGAGCGAGTGGAAGCTTCAAGATATACCGAGATCCCCTTTATAGAACATTAATTTATTTCACAAACTTGAAATGTCATATAAGCAATAACTAAGCTTTATTAAGTATGTATTATGTCACGTGTGCATGTAAAATAATTGAGAATTTTGGTACCCAATTCGTGTAACTTTACGAAATCCCCGTTAAAAATCGCGTTTCTGTGTGTGTCAGAAACAAGTGAAAACCATTTTGTTATTATTTTAATAAAGACGTTTCGATAAATGCTATTGTAAAAGAGTTATTATTACTGATATTAGTTAACCAATAAATGCGGTAACTTCGGGGAAGTCGGTACCTGCGCGAGCGCCTGATATTGGTAGCCTTATTAACTTATAATAGCCTGACCGTATTCCATTTCGTACAACGCTAATTTTATATCAGACAATGTCCAAACTTACTGTGTTGTTTTTGCGCTTTAAATTATAGTGATTGATAAATGTCCCATAAGCAATGTTTAATATGATTAATATCACATTTTATACGCAATAACATGTGGGATTTAGGTACCCACCCGGCGTCAGAAAGCGCGTAAAACTTCGCCGAATTCCCAGTTATAAAGCGCTATTTCGTGTCAAATACATAATAATATGGCATCAGCCCCTTTACAAGTGTAATATGGTTTTAAACAAGTCCATAAAATCATCCGGAATATCGCGTAAATCTATATGCAGTCTATAGGCAAAGAAGCCATTTTGGTGTTAGCTTGTCTAGTTTTTCTTCCCGCTGAGCCACGTGATTAAGTGGGCGGAGCGATCACTGATAAGGCGTCATGTCAATTGTTTTACGAACGAAATTTGTTTTAGCTTCTAAGAACGTTTTTTCACGTAAAACGGTTTTAGAAAATTTCAGTAAAAATGGTGTAAGCAATGTTCTTGGAAGAAAATGTAAGAAAAAAAGTTTCTTATTGAAAAAGTGTAAGAATTACGAAATACTATATTAAATATCTATTTCGTCTGCCCCAAATCAGGGAAGATTTGGCAAAGGACAAATGTTTCCCTTGTAATTTTGAAAAACGGTATTACAAAAGCCTTTTGCGCTGCAGACTAAAAACGGCATTTACACATGTGAAGATGTGGTGTCAAGGACATACCAATTGACACTTTTAATCCACCCTTGGGACATCATCTCCCACTGAGGGAATGCTTTCGCGCCACGATCGCATATGGGTTTTTTTCATTACCATGTATCTTACTTTAATTTGACAATCCGTCATTAACGAAGAAAAACTCCACTTCTTTTGTTCGAGTTGTGTTTATTTTAAATTTAAACCTTTAAATGAAAATGTAATAAAGAACTAAATACATTTATGGAATGTATCGTACATTATTGGAACAATTTAAATTTACTTAAGGCTCCGTGTGCGCAATGTTGATCACTTTTATCGTAAATTCATATTTTATTAAAACAATATGATAAAGAAAGAAATCAGTACAGTTAACATTGAAAATAATACAAAACAGGTTGTTGTTGTTTTTTAACTTAAGTCTTTGAATTTACCAGTAAAATGCTATTTTGATAATAAAAATAAAAATAAAGATAAAGGCAAAACCAGATATATACCTTTAAAAAAAAAAACTGCCATGTTCTGACATCTGATACACTTTCGCTAATCAAAGATCTATTAAGAGACATTTGTTTTTATAGATCTTTGCGCCAATACCGGTAATCTATCCTGTACTCGTTCACGTAAAATAACAAAATTCACACAATTCATTTTCGGCTAGATATGTTGTGTTAGCTTGAAAGCGAATTTTGAATAAATATATTAATTAAAAACACTGAAGTTTAAGACTAAACCATTCGGCCTGAGTTCGCTTATAAATATTTCCGGACAAAATTTGTGTTAAAATTACAAACTTTAATCCGGCTAAAGATTTTTGCATTACCTTTAAAAATGAGTTTTAAATAAGAAATATTCATAACGAAATAATAAATTTTTATTTAAAAAAAATGTATTATTCATAAAAAGAAATCTGCATCGGTCTCGAATGTTATAAATCTTATTTACAATAAATCGTGTACCTCGGAAATAAATATTTCAAAGATTCGCTTAATAATATCCCGAAACTATTGACGCTAAAAATAACAAAGTTCACTTAAAACTTTAGATGCTGATGTAACCTTTAAAATTATAGTCGAATAATTACATTCAAAAAAAGAAATAATTGTGGTTTAAGCAAAGGCTTTATCAAAGGAGTACTTAAAACACCCAGCTATTTCGGCCTTAAAGGGACCGTCAACCACGACTGACAAAAAAAGAACACTTCCAAAATACCGTATTTTTTTAAAATTATTAGTTTATATTTATTGAAATATCACGACTGGTATATAAAATTAATTGAAAAAATTGTTCAGTTTTCATATTTTCATATATTCGGTAATACAATTTTACTGGGTATGTGTACCAGGTAACTACCAGTTTACTATTAATAACGCAAGTAGATTAATCATCATCGTCATGTGGTTAACCCAGGAATGCAAATTGCACATGCGTAGTGAATTGTATATATTTCATTTATAAAATGATCAATCTACTTGCTTTATTTTTAGTGTGTATATCGTTATGTCACACAACTTTTTTTGCGTTCTTTCGATTTCACATCGCGAAATTTTATTACCGAATATACTGAAAATATGAACTTTTTCAAGTTATGTAATATACCAGTCGTGATATTTTAATCAATATAAAATAATAATTGTCAAAAATACGGTATTTTAGAACTTTTCTTTTTCGTCAAGCGTGGTTGATGTGAAATATTAGATTCATTAATGTCTCCATTTTTTTTGGTTATTGTGAGATCTTTGAAAGCTGTAGTCTACCAGATTCTTCAGTACCGTCATGGCAGCGGGTAACGTGATAGCCAATATGGCGGCGGTCAATTCATCGATTCTTGGATTGTCTATAGTATTACTTTATTTGTAATTATATGCATTAAAGACGATTTACTTATGTATAAGTCTTCATAAACTGTCTCTTCTGTTCTGATAAATATTTTGTAAGCAGTTATCTTTTAAAAGCATTAAGACTCATTGAGTCATCACCATCATCATCATCATCATCATCATCATCATCATCATCATCATCATCATCATCATCATCATCATCATCATCATCATCATCATCATCATCATCATCATCATCATCATCATCATCATCACCATCATCATCGTCATCGTCACCATCATAAAAATAATTATAATAATATAAATAATAATGAACAATCAAATAAGAAGAATGCAAAATAAATCTGAAATACTAAAGTTCAATGAGTCAATCAAAATATAGGTGAATCTCGATAATAATGTATGCTTATTTTAGTTTGATAAACCCTCTTCTTAAGCTTACATTGCAAAAAAACTATCCATATCGCCCGGGTTTGTTTTTATGAATATTATACGTCGTCTGCTACCGTTTGTCCCAGTTTTTAGTATATTGTCAAGTGACAAGGTGGGCTGAGTGATCGGTGATTGGTCAATAACTCTCAAAGAAAAATTACACATCTTCAAAGGCGATGATTGACCAGGTAAACAGTTCAAACGGGTTCAAAACACATCCTGAATGACGCCTATTCTTTGATAACATATTAAATGTATATTGATTATTTATTCAGTGGGAAAATGAAGTATGTAATTGATCTTCAAATATGGAAGAAATTTATTTGAAATGTCGTTAAGCGTTCTCTACACAACCTTAATCGGCTAGGTAACGGTACGCAATCTGTCAAAGGACCATTCCTATTGAAAAACATGCTCAACTCAAGTTAATACTTCATATTATCAACGTAGTGAGCTTGATCTCGATAATGAAATCTATAGAGTTCATCGCATATTTGGGACCATAAATCCTACTGAAGCGTAAAACTACAATATTCTAGGACCCCGGTTTAAATCTTTTAGTAAGCAAAATTGGAAGATGATTTGTATTCATAACAGAGGTCTTTGACGAGTGAACATATCATATATATGAGAAGATGTAGCGCATATGAAATAAAATAATATTATGGTTTAGGATGAAAATATTTGTTTTGGCAGCAAAACGTTTGTAATTTTTTCAGTAGACAAAATCGTGATTTAACTTAATTTTATTTGGCCGGGTGATAGATAGTTCGTTTTTTTTTGAAACACCGACAATAACGCACTCCTTGCTGCAAACACACATCTTGGATTAAAACATAAATTTTTCATGGCATAATTAATTGTATTTCAGATATCGTGACAATTCAAATAAAATCAAATGATCGACATAAACGGTCGGCGGACACATTCCCGTTTGACATAGAAGCAAACTTCTCCTCATCGAATGGAATCTACAACATCAATCTACATCGGATTGATGACGTCATTGATGACGTCCCAGTAGTTCTTAATCACGCGGGAAAACTGAGGTCATATAAGGTTATTGACCCCCAGGTATGTGATAATGAATCTGTCCCACATATAGGGCATAAACATTGACATCGAAAAGCTCAGAATTCGTAGCTTTTCAGTCGCATACGACTGCCAATATATGTATTATATAACACTATGCATTCGGTAAGCATCATACAAACATATTTTAGGAATTGGTTGATTAATTTTGTTAACATATGTTCTGAAGTTAATTAAACATTACACACAGGGCGTTTTTTTAATGATAATGGATAGCATAATTAATAAAATTATTTGAAAACTGACTAAGGCATTGATATATCAAACGTGAAATTTGCTTATGTCTAAATCCCAATAATATACATGCATGGAATTATGTTCGTACATAGGTTATATAGGTATACATAAAATAAAATTTAAGCAACTGATATATTACTTTGACAGAAAGTTGCCTACTATGACGACCGCGCACAGGAGGCTGTGTTCATGGTTTGGGAGAGGCCGATGGCAGGCGATGGGAGCGGGGCGCAGTCATTCGATTTTGTAAGAATAATAATCTATATTTATTTTTTAGACTTATAGTCTATGTTTTAATTATCTCTAAACGTTATTTTCATTGCGAAATGATAATAAGGGAATGTATGTTCAATGCAAGTAAGTGGGATTGTTAAATGAGAAAATTAAAGCTACACACCTTGAAATAAAATACAAGGCATAGTAAATGTAAGTATAAATAAGAAACATATTTTATCTTTGCTAATAAGAATATATCGGGTGGTAACAAGGTAGAAATCCGTCTCTTTTGCGCTTTACAACTAAAAAATAATTGCATTTGTCGAAATGGACGTATACGTCTAGAAATCCTACTTTCGGTTTTAAAATCAGAAAAAATAATACATTTCTTGCTAACTAGGCCATAGATTTAATTACAGTTCTGCACACTTTCAAATTGCATGTATTTGTATTGATTAAAATGTACTTCATTTCAAGGTGTGTGGCTTTAATGAAACAACTACAGATCGCAATACAATGGCGTTGGTTTCAAACACGCTATATTGGCTTATGATTAACACGAACACACTGTTCTCATAAGATACACACTTTCATTTGAGCATAATGAAATGTTTTAAACTTTATAAACTTCCTTTTGCAAAGTTGTAAAGATGGAACAACTGTTAGTAAAACAGAGGTAAAATTATACGGTTTTAATACCCGATTGTGTAATTGAGTAGTTTTTATTGCAAAATTTATTACTTCGTTAATGTTTTTATATTAAAGCACGAATTTGTGCATAATTTGTCAATACACCTCTAAACAGAATGTAAATACACCGAATTAGAGCTCTTAAAGTAAATAAAAAGCAGGTTTTAAACCTTAAAAGTTACAGTCATAAACAATATTACAGAATTGTATCCGAATGTTAGCAAATAATTTGTTATCGCATATTACTAGCACAATTATACCTTTTTGTTTACATCTGAAATGCAGACCGCATGACTGACTCATGGTTTTGCAAAGCGTCTCAATGCGTGCTTAATATTTGCAACATGTCTTATGAAAATCATTCGACGTTTGTAGGTGATATAGAGCGGACTCCAAAATAAATGCTCAAACCTTTAATATTGACGTACGACATTCCCATGTACACTGTATAACTAACTCATGTCTTCTCACATTGTTTACGGGCGTACGAAAGGCGTTCCAATAATTGTCCTCGCATTTTGCGGCTTTGATATAAATCATTATGTACATTATTAATGATATCCGTGGCGATTCGATGTTTGGGTCAGATTTTTATACGCTATCGTAATAGTTTTTGATATTTTACACAGTTTGGCACGTTCGTTACGCACAAAACCCAGTTCCTCGTGCAGCCACGCGACCATGCAACCGGAAGTCACACCCTGGCGCCCGTTAAAGACGTTCTCCCAACAGAGACGGACTTCCTTGTCAACCCAACGTTCGGTATATTCCCACTTCTATGTTTCACTTTATTCAACTCAGCAATGTGAAGTTTTAAAATTTTCTTAAAATGATTTTGATACATTAGTATTTGGCTCTGTCTTTTCAATATTCGGCGTCTGGATAGGACTGTCTAACATGTTGAACTCGACTTTGTCTGTACCACATTATCTTTTTGGTGTATTCTATTTTACATTATGTATTTTATTTTTGGTTGCTTAGCACAATCTGTTCTGACTTTAAAAAGAATATTATTAAGTATTTGACTAAAACAGTATTTTAACTTAATTTGACTCTCACTTGGTATAACATTTGTTTTTCATGTATTGTGTGCTACATTCCGTTTTGACTTATCTTGGTTGTCGCCCTGTTAGATGGTGTCGAGTCCTTTAAAAAGCGAATCGTATATACATAAACCAGCTGTTGTGTTTTTTATAGCTATTTTTATGATTATTTTTTAAATAAAAATACTGTTTGGTTTGTATTTTGGCTATTTCGTAAATGTTCTTTTATATCTAATTTCACACAGCGCGAATAAATTAAAACACCTGAAGTAGAAGTTATTAATGAATATTAAACACATCTTGATGAAATATATATATACGTTAAATTGCAAAAAGAAGCTTAATAAAGATAACTTAGCAACGCAATCATATTAACCTATGAGCACCTTAACCTTTTGTCATAGAATTCATGCTTGTTGTCTTAAGAATATATCGTCACACGTCAAATACTAAACAAAAAACATTAATGGAAATAAAAACACCATTAAAGGATCGAACTTTCAAAATTTAGCCTTAATTTCTATGTGAGTAAATTTGCTTTTTAATATGTTGTATATATCGCACAAAAATGTCTTATTCGCTCGAAATATCATTACTTCAGGTAGTAATTGTGTTTATGGGAAAATGTTGTTTAATAGAGCTCTTTTACACAGTCTTTTAACATTTCTGTTGAGCATTTCCAATAAATACAGGATAAAACACACGTGCAGAACCAATTGAAATATAACTTACTTGTATGGTGAATTATCATTTAAGTTTAGTCACATGCAGAAATGTCTTAATATAAGAAACATCTGGAAAACACGAAAGAGTTGCAAACTTACTATAATTTTATATTTGATTTATCGTTTCATAATGAGACTTCTAGAATGGTTAAATATTGATACATCATGTTGTCATATTCGTAATCTGAGTGCAATAAAATACTTGACTTTCGAATATAATATTTATATGAATATTACTATCTTGAACCTAGGCAAGCATATATCTGATCAAGTGGCAAACATTCTTAGAAAGTATATGTGCAAACTAGTTATAATGTATGTAATTTTACAGAATAAGTGCAATATCTGAATATGTATATATGCACTGCAGATCGAGACTTGCTTGAGAAGACTATGTCAAATATCTCTGAAACAAGCGGCGAACATTTTCGGAACAAGCGACAGAGCACCGCGTACGAGGTGGAACTCTTCTTTGTCATCGACTTCTCCTTGTATTCATTGTACGTATATACGTTCCTTTCTCGATGGCAACGGCAGAACTAAATCTTACAAACGTAATAACAAACTTTTTTAGCAATTAAATACTCATTCAAACTTCGAAATTATCAACTTTAAAATCTCTACACGTTTCAACAAACGGAAGAAAAGCAT
Source organism: Dreissena polymorpha (assembly GCF_020536995.1). Classification (NCBI taxonomy): domain Eukaryota; kingdom Metazoa; phylum Mollusca; class Bivalvia; order Myida; family Dreissenidae; genus Dreissena; species Dreissena polymorpha. Next base: position 98,237,083 of record NC_068358.1, on the reverse strand, counting down.
TAAATGACGACGGTGATATTCACTTATGGATTTGTTCTGTACGCGTAAATATGAAAATAATATAATGTTAATATCTTTTATCAATCATTCATCGATAATCTGACGAAACCTATTTCTAACAAAGAGACATTGCATATGTTATTGCGTCAATTATATGTTCGCCATTAAGGCTTTATATATACCTTTGTCAGTTATATGTGTTTATGTTAAACAATAGTTGGTACAGCCAAACAACGGGGACAGAGGCTTCCAGAAAATCACAGACACTGAGTACCATCAAACAGTTCTACGCATTTGTATTAAGCTCGGTAAGATGCATGTAAACAAGAGAATACGATGTATTTTTCTCATGCAGTGTATATCGTTTATCCTTGATTGATTGAAAACATCTAAACATTAAACTAAATCGTGCTACTTTCTACGAGCTTGGGAAACGAAAATGTCCAATAAAGAGTAAGACGACCTTTGAAACCTCATGAATCCTATATTCATTTCTAATCAGTAATTTATACATTGTTCACCAGATGAACATCCGTTACGAGAGCGTCACTGGTTCCGGTTACTCCATCTCGCTGCGGTACGCCGGTATCTACATAGCAGAGGTAGGGTGGGTTTTACCACTTGGTTTTATAATATATTCCTCGGAAACGTTTAATTGTATTATTTACTTTATCTGCCGAATTGGCTAATCTATTTTGAGACCTTATAATTTCCCAATTTCGTCAATTTACCATGCAATGTTTAGGCCAGATGGATAAATGGGAGTTTCTTAGTGGTTACACAATAATTTTATGTTAAATGCAGAAATAGAAAACATGAAGTCTTCTGTTCATTTTCCAGCTTTGTCCGATTTACATATTTATTTATTTTTATCATAACGCATGTATATTGATCGCTATTGCTGTTGCATTTCCGAGGAATGCCATTGGAGAATAAATCGATTTAGAAAAACACCAACTATAATGTATTGTGCTTTTATGGTCCATTCTTCTTATTCATACCACTATTTTCTATAGGGCTGATATATAAAACATCATTCCACACATAGACATAATGTTTTGTTTTGCGCGTCCATTTATTTATTGATCTTTGTTTTGATCTCATAAGTCTTCAGTCTCGGAGTATAGATGGTAATCTACAATGGACACAGTTTTGAAAAAATATACATTTTTTCGGCGCATTTAATCTCTTTATTTTAAGTTTGAAAATGTAATGAAATCTGAATATATTTGTACGAGGATAGATTGTGATTGTTTTGAAACGTTTTAAATTATGTGTAATGCGCTTGAACATTGCTAGAAATAAGTCAACAAGAACAAGCATCAACATTGAATATCCTGTTATTTTTTAAGCTATTTTTGTATCCTTTGAGTGAAATTCATTCGATATCTTAACTGTTATAAAATAACCTTAGTGCGTTCACTCAGTATTTTAGACCGTGTGAATTACTTCTGCATGCTCTGGTATCCAACAAACGTTGTGTCCCCAGATTGGGTACGAAATAATCAAATGAATGATTAAATCAATATAAATATAAATAAATACATAAATAAATAAATAAATAAATAAGGCTTGAATGGTTGGTGAAATTAAATACTATTAAAATGGACCATTTAAGAGTCATGTTTAATTCAAACATAAAAGGTTAAGCAATCCTATTACGGAAATCCGAATATCTCGGTGAATGTGACTTATTGCAAGTAGAAGACTAGTTTGATACAAAGTCGGCAAATTAATTTCGACAGGGCTTTCTCCTTAATGCAATTGATTAAAGCACGTTTAAAATGTGTAGATCTATCTAAAGATGACGAATTAACATGAGCACAGCTGTATTCCGTGAATTTATATAATTTAAACGCGTTTTTCCCTCAACACCATTACATCCGGTTTTTGTGAATTAAATACTATCATATCTGCCAGTGTTGAGGAAAATAACAGTTTTATATCGACCATATCAGCCGCACTATGTGAAAAGGGGGTTTAATGCATGTGAGTAAAGAGTCGTCCTAGATTAGTCTATGCAGTCCGCACAAGCTAATCAAGGACGACCCTTTCCGCGTTTACTCGACTGCACAGGCCAATCTGGGACGACACTTTACGTACATGCATTAAACCGCCTTTGTTACAGAGCACGGCCCATATGTAATTCCATGTAAATTGTATTTTACAAATGCTTTTAAGCAACCGCATAAGCATTATTTGTTCTTGCGGTACAACTGGTTATGCGTGATTACTTTAACCGGCATAGTCTTGTCCGCTATTGAAATCCTAGATACATATTTCAATACATCGATAAAGACAACGGCTCCAAAATGATAGTTTTCCTTTAACACACAACTCCACATCAATTATATTTAATATAACACGTTTGAACACCAAACACAAAGTATGATAACAACGAGTAAAGTACGCATTTTTGCTAGCTTAGTTGGCCTAAGCAGGACACAAAACCCAGGAACTCTTTCGATTTATTGTTTATGTTTGTTAGACATACTTTTCTGTTAATGTCGCTCTTTTGTTGTTGGAATTTAATGTTATTGAATGTACAAAATGTACACATTGTCTCTGATAATTCATTATGACAAAAGTCACACGTTACTCTTCTTGTGCATGTTTTATGTCGAAATGATAAGAATCTATGTGGATGGGGCAACTATTTGTATGTTTTTTTTATTTTTGTCACATTTTCAGACGACAGCTGCCGCACCGTTCATCGAGGACAATTTACTGGCGTTTCAAGTTAACGGACGCAAGACATATTTAGCTTCTACCGTTCTCGGCACATTCAGGAACTGGGCAAATGTAAACCTCGCTAACAATTACAACTACGACCATGCTATCATGTTTTCGAAGTACGTATTCTTTAACGTTTAGCAAATAATTTATTAATCTGCGTATGATTTCATACCAAAACCTGGCCATGAATATAATTTTCTGTTTGGAGATTGTGGAAATATTCGAAATACAAGGTTAACCAAACGTGTTGTATCTGTTTATAGTATATCCTTGTCTGAGTCAGTAACGATGCTGTTGATATCTGGCGCTGTTGATGTTAAATGATATCTTTAAACTTTAAGTTACGAGATGGGACAGGCTCCAATCGGAACATTCGAGGAGAGTACAGCAGGCAAGTCCGCTTAAAAAGTACACTTTTCTAGAAATATTATCAACTCAAGACTTTGACCCTTCCTCAATCCGATATCTCAGTATTACTGTAAATGCTATAGAATACTTAACGTACAAAAAATTGCTGTTTAAAAACCGCAAATAGTTTTAAACTTCATTAAGTGATTTTTTATTATGGTATTAACCAAACGGAGAAAGGATGAAACAAAGCATGTTGTTTGCTTGCGACTAATATTAAATGTTAATCAAACGTATATATGAATAGTTAGACTGTTTGACTTAGTATTTTCTAAAATTAATTTCTACAGTTTGTGTTTGCACCGGTCGGTCGATCGCACCATTCGTTTCCGCGCAATATCTAGATAGATAACGTCTTAATCTGCAGCCAATCAAATGGATATGCTGGTAAATTGGAAGAAAATTACGCCAATTGAGTTTTAAAATTACATATCAATGTAAAGGTCGCAGGGCTTGCGTCAGTAAATTTATTTTAGCACGATATCTCGAGTATGCTTTGTCATTCGAAAATGCAAATTGATCAAGAGGTTACGTATGCTAATAACATGAACATTTTTTCCAATATAAAGAAGTGAAACTCAATCTGTTGCATAAGTATACCCAAACACTATTCAGAAAAAGCTAAGTGTCTTATCAATAGTTTGCTTGTTAGTATAGCCAAAAATAGAATCATAATACATTTTAAATCAGAAAGGCATATTTCCAGGTCGACTTTGCTTCACATTTGGCTAAATGTGGTGGAGATACACGTTTAACAAACGTTTATCAATGGTTAGCTTTTCTGTTCAAATCCTGTATATTCATTCAGGACTCGCATACACGCCCGGGGCATGTGAGAGTTATCGATACTCCATCGTCGAAGACAAGTTCGAGACCATCATCGCAACCGTTGCTGCCCATGAACTTGGTCACAAGTATGTTGATGGTTAGCTTATACAAAACTATATTTGTGAATATAGTATACCATTCACTACATTGGTATGTTCGGTACAGGATATTTATACCTTTAATGCCAGTGCTTGACAGGCTTTTTATTTTGGGTACACATGATAAACTAGTTTACCAATAACTGCCAACATGCCTGTGCGTATTGAGCTTTTTAAGCATGGCCTTTATCAGTTCTTAAAACACAACGCTTATCAACAGTGGTACAAGTCAAGGTCTTCCACATGTGGCCGCAATCAATATTTCATTAGAGGAAGTTCATACACACAAGTATGCAAACAAGTTTTTGCAAAGGGCTTATGAAAAATGGTGTATAACGATAATCATCAAGTGTAAGCATTAGGGTTTTTAAAAAACGGAATACGCCTGTGTGAACCTAAGAATTTTTTTAATTATTTTTTCAATGTGTATTGAACATATAATTATAAATGTTTTTGATAATAATGTGATAAACATGCGGTCACTCACCAGAAATTTGAACAAAATCAGTTTCAGCAATTGTGTTCTGAGTAATTATTATCGGGGATATTAAGCACGTATTTATCAGATTTGTTTCACTTGACATTGTATTGGTGTTTGATTGGCGCCCAGCGTTCTTTAAACTATGATTTGTGGGGTGTCGAAATTATCCTCCGATTGTATACGATGTTTGGTAATTCCGACACTCCAAATGTTTTCAAGCATTCCCGGCGTATATGGAAAGATAGATTCGTTATATAGAATTACTCTTTAAATGGTTGACGCAGCTTATTGAATATTATATTTAGCTCTCTCTATATTTTGTCAAGCAGATTATATAAAATTAGAGCTATTTAAAGATTTGAAGGTTATTGATTAATGAAATTGTATTTTTTTTAGATTAATTATATCGTTAATTGGATCACCTGTGATCACCGCGGATGCTGCTCAACCACCGTAAACACCTGTCTGCGAGGGTCATTCACGCGTTTTAAATGTACATGTACAAAAGAAAATCATATACTACATGTAGATATTATATGTATGTGCACACATATGCGTACTTAAATTTGAACAGTACATAACGTTGGAAACGTTAATCAAGCGTTGAGATGATCAATACTATTAACTCTTAATGGCAATGCCAAATATTTCGCGAGATATTTCAACTTTAGTTGAAATTCACCACGAAACTTTTAATTGAAATCAAATGATCTCATCGTTGTACACGCTAAAAACATTGTTATTAAGTAGTGCAACTATAGGATTTGCTACCAGTGGTGTAGGAAAACGGGTGTTATCCAAAGAAGAACAATTAGGATGGATAAAAATACCAACGGCGTGAGAACCTTATCCATATGGTCAAAAGGGTACAATTAGATTTAACTCGAAAAATATCGATCAGACATAAAAGTGTCAACAAATTTCACTATGAAAACAGGAATTTGCCAATGAGTCAAGTAAAACATAAATCAGATGTAGCCCAAATATCTTCTTTCTTAGAATAATTATTAACTTGCATTCATTCAACAGCGGTGCAAGTGTAAATGTAAAAAGTGGTTCTTTCTAAAGTTTTACCAACAATAGCTTTACAGTATAAGAGTAAAATATGTGGCATGTAAGCAGGCGTACAATAAGTTAGCTAATCAGCGTAAAATGTAAACATTCATGAGTCAGTAGGCAGTTTATGAAAATTGAGCAATTCAGTATAACTGTAAGCATTGTATTTCAAAAAAAAATAAAATACAATCACTAAGCTACTCGGCAAACGAGTACAAATTGAAGCAGAAGTTTAACAAACATTGTGCCAAATAACTTTGTTTAAAATTAAGCAGTTGTACACATATTGGGCCTTTTAACGTAATTATAAAAATCGTTTCCGTCAGCAATGGCAACGATACACACTTCGAAATATATTCGGTAAGCAGTTGACTCATCACAACAAGAGTTAAGATAGTGTCTGTACGAAATGGGATACAAAACCATTATACTAATATACGACTTTATTTCTAGTGGCGATACCATCGTCTGTATTAGCCTGATACAAACAATTAACACAGACAACTTGCTCATCAGCAGAATGCTACCAAAGTGCTCATCGTCAGTGGTTTCAAATCTAGCTTCTAATTACCCAGTCTTTATTAAAAAAACATCACAGGTTCGTGTTTTTTTAATAGTTATGCATTTATTTTACTTCCAGTCTGAATGCACAGCACGATGCTACAGGTAACGCGTGCGCGGATGACAAGTTCGTCATGTCACCGTCCACGTCTATTAGCGAAGATCAAACACTGACACGAAACCAGTTCCTGTTTTCGAGTTGCTCGATCAGTTACTTTACAGGATATATAGCGACACTGAACAGGTGCGCTCTCGCATTGGCAATATTCTCATTTAATAATCAATATACTATGTAAACGCAATTGATATGCTTTTGTTTTTAATCAATATTTTACCTTAATATTCATTAAAGACCTTACGGATAAGATTAAATGCACAGTGACAGTATTTTTTTATTATTTGGCGTTAAGCATGCAATTATGTTTCTATTGTTTAGCAACAACAACAACTGCCTGTCCACTCGTACCGCTAACTACGACACTTCTGACTTAGATCCATACCTTAGTCACCTTGCCGGTCAGGTGTATCCTCCGGACACTCAGTGCCAGTATATTCAGGGTGCGGGTTCTGCCCTTTACCGGGTAAATCTCCATGCATGCGGCTATAGTTTTTTATGTATCCACTGTGAAACACCTAACGCAGATATCTTCTACCTTCAAGAAAAAGTCCGACATTGCCACTTTTTATTATTGATATGAGAACGTCGCTTTAATCAGAAATGTTTCGTCTACATCTTAAAGTCAAAATTTTATGTTTTACTAGATTGTTGTATACAAACAGTACTATCTTCACAGTTGGCGTAATTAAGGTACATTTTAAGTACGGTTTGTTTTGTTTCAGGGCTATTACAACTATAATTATAGCAGCATTTGCACTTTGTTGTCGTGTATAATTCCGGACACAAGCAGTTATTCTTACCATTTGTCTTGGGACGGAACAACATGCGGAAGCGGAAAAGTAAGTTATGATTTCATGCACGCGTCGATATATATATTTGCATGTTAAATGATGTATGTGTTGCGTGATTTGATAATTATATATGTGATAAAATTCTAAAACAGTTCAACTCAGAAAAAGGTGATCCTTTTTTTCTTAATGTTGTATTGAATGCAACGAAACAATAAATAAATAAATGTGTTTGCTTTAGTTATTTTACAGATGAACGAGTTCTATAACCACTCTATCGTTATTGTCGTACTGTTTTCTAGATATGCATGGCCGGGCAATGTATTGCATCAGCATCGGGTCCGTCCATTACTGACGGTAAGATACTATACAGTGGAGATTGAAATACTTAGTAGGACGGAATTTTTAAAATAAAAAACAACTACGCATAGTTCATATCTATTGTATTAAATACAAAAATACGTACTTGAGAAAACATGAATTGATTTGGGAAGAATTCAACTTACAAAGCAATCTTACATTGACAGGTTCGTTTTATGTTGCCGAACTAATAACAATGATAGAAAATATCCCCTGTTCGGTTTTACAAGTAATACGTGAACCTATATTATAAATGCTAATGTGGTACATTACGTAACCATTTCATTAGAGAGATGCGCATTCGGAAACACCCCTGGTAACCTCCTCGGAACCCCGGTAACCACCTGTGCCGCCATCGTCGGGAGCACAGCGACCTCCTACAACTGCTACCAAGACTACTATAGGGAGCAATGCTGTGCAACATGCGAGCAGTACCGCCTTGCATATATCAATATAACAGGTATACACTCAATCCTTTTATATTAAGCTAATACTTGATTTGTACAAAACGAGTAAAGGAGAGTTGAGCTCTACATGAAAGAACCAGCATCGTCTTGTTTTCTTTTGTTTTGGCTGGATTTTCGCCGATTTCATCCGAATTTCAGTCACATCACGACGGTCAGTTTATAAACTCATAATTGTCCCGAATAAGCTGATTTTACCAGTTCTTAGTGCACATGTTTATGCGAGTACCTGACTACTGTTTTACTTTCAGAGGTATTGGTAGGCTATGCTACAAAAACATGCAATAAAAACAATACATATTATAGTCTTTATGGAAATGCTACTGCTTTACTTTCAATGAAAACTGCCTTCATTGAATGAGAGGTATTTGGTAGGCTATGCTATAAAAGCATTCAAAAACAACAATACATATAACAGTCTTTAACGCAGTTCCATGACTTGTGTTCCACCAATGACTTAAAAATAATTTTCAGTTTGAAACACTATCAACAGAGAAAGCTAATGATGAACATATCCGAACACTTTTCCTGTAGTTATAAGTAGATATATAGAAACTTTGTTATATAAGTTTGAGTTACTTTCGAAGCATGGTAATGTCCATATCTACGTGTTGATTCAAACGACCGATCCTTTTAAAAATACATACATGATTTTCAATTACAAATTTCGCATGGGAAGTAGGTTTCATAATTATCATTAGTTCATACATTTACTCAGCATTATTTAGAATTACGACTAGTACAAATACTATTCGCTGTATAGGAAATGGGCGTAAATAGTTTTTGAAATGCAGACTAACGCTCATTCTTGGTGAAATTGAAGTTATTTGCATAACTATTATTGTATGATGTAGCACAAACAGATTAAAACAACTTTAAATATCGTTTGTTATTACTATAGTAACTATAAATGATCGAGTGAAGTACAAATGGGAAAGAAAATACGAAATTGTGTTTTGTAGATTGTACCTATGGAGACAAAGCGAGCTGGTGCTCCTCACTGTCACTTAGCGGTTGCTATAGTAACGCAGGTCAGTGTTGTCAGTCATGTCCGGCTAGAGCGTTGAGTATTCCCAGTAAGTACACGTTTTTTGCCACATAAAGTTTTGGACATTTTTACCGAAATGAGATTTTTAGCACACAATGAAATGCATGTATCATAATAACGTTAAAAATGAATATATGCAGAATATATTCAAACCGGATATTATACGAATTATACAATATTCAGTTATTAATTATAATAGTATTAGTAATCAAAATTTCATCACTTCAAAACGCAACATCATTGTAGATTGCCCTTATGGAGACCGAGCATCAGGATGCGATGTAACATTATGCCCCTCCTATACCGAGAACACAAGAACTGTGGGCTGCTGTCTGACATGCGCACCTGCTACCACTACAACTGCTACTACAACTACTACAACTGCTGCCACTACAACTACAACAGCTGCTACAACTACTACAACCGCAGCCCATACCACTACAACTGCTATTCCTACCACTTCAATTGCTGCTCCTACCACTACAACTGCTGCTCCTGCCACTTCAACTGCTGCTCCTTCCACTTCAACTCCTGCTCCTACAACTACAACTGCTGCTCCTACCAATTCAACTGCAGCTCCTACCACTTCAACTGCTGCTCCTACCACTACAACTGCAGCTCCTTCCACTATACCTGCAGCTTCTACCTCTACAACTCCAGCTACCACCACTACAACTGCTGCTCAAACCACTACAACTGCTGCTCCTACCACTACATTATCTGCTCGAACAACTACAACAGCAGTTACTGCCACTTCAACTGCTGCTCCTACCACTACAACTGCTGCTAATACCACAACGGCTGTTGCTACTACCACAAAAGCTGCTACAACCACTACAACTGCTGCTACAACAACTACAACTGCTGCAACTACAACTTCTACTACTACTTCTACTACCATTGTAACAACTACCACTATCACTACAACAGCTGCTCCTACCACTACAACTGCTGCAACTACCACTGCAACTTCTACTCCTAACACTACAACTGCAGGTTCTACAACTCCAACGGCTGCTCCTATCACTACAACTGCTGCTCCTACAACAACGACAACTGCTGCTCTTACCACTACAACTGCTGCTCCTACCATTACAACTGCTGTTCCTACCACTACAACAGCTGCTCCCACAACTTCAACGGCAGTCCCTACCACTACAACTGCTTCTTCTACCGCTAAAACTGTTGCTTCTACTATTACAACTGCTGCTCCTACCACTACAGCTGCTGCTTCAACCACTACAACTGCTACTCTTACCACAAAAACTGCTGCTTCTACAACTAGAACATCTGCTCCTATATCTGCAACAGCTGCTCCTACAACTACAACTTCTGCTCCTACAACTACAACAGCTTCTCCTACAACTACAACAAATATTCCAACCCGCACTACTTGGATAACAGTACGATTCCCAGTTAATACCACCAACATTAATTTCGATGATCCATTTTCCATTTCCATCAGAAACCTGAAGATAGACCTCAGAAATCAGGTTTGCAACGCAGGCATTGCATATTTTTTAACACACAACTCACGCCTATTACATGTTTTGTATATTGCGACTTCAATTTTGTGTAGTTCAGGATTGTTTATGATGCTATTTTTAATTAACTGTTAGCACTTTTAAGAGTTACCTTCCTCACATCTACACATCGACACTATCGAATACAGCAAAATACTTAATGTATTTTGCTGTTGTACGACAGCGCGTTTAAATCGTTACGTCAATTTACTGTGTATCGCCACCAGACACTTGTACGAGCCATAATGCTATGTATTTAATTATTTAATTATACTTTTGACTGGCATGTATTGTTCATTTAATTGTTATTTGTTCGCAATTTCTCGAATTCTCTCAGTTGTACGATGTCGTTATTTTAATTGTGATATTCAATTAACGCATCAATCCACAGTAGTAATTAATTAAGTCTTTACTTACATATTAGATCATAAACGTATGTTGCAGTTGCTGCTCGTGTACCGCAACATGGGGCGAAGAGTAAGAGACATAGTCATAATTAACCTGAGGTATGACCACTTGTATGCAAATGCTTCTGCAGTTCAACTCAATAGAATAATATAGATATAAATTAAATTACGTAGTACATACAGGCATTGCGGCTTAAAAAAGAACTGTAAAGGACGTGCACATATAATGCTCAATTTATTCTACCAACGAGTGCGTGGGTGTTGAAACTTGGTTATTCATCATGCATTTCAAAAGGCGCGGTGTTGAAACTTGCTTATATCTTATGCATTTAAAAAGGCGCGGTGGTGAAACTTGCTAATTCCTCATGCATTTAAAAAGGCGCGGCAGTCTGGTGGCGACGTACGAGGTTATTTACGAGGACACACCGGAATCAGCGATAGAATTGACCCACGCTACTCTAAGAATTGTATCTGGCAACCAAACCGTCACGATTTTGAACGAGACTGTGCCTGCAACTTCCGTTCAAGTGAACGAAACCATCGGTAATTAAATTTTCCTTTCCTCATGTCCGTGAAATCATAAATACATGACAATGATTCATTGGTCATGATAGCATGTTAAGATAGATGAATGCTTTTTAGAGAGTGGGGACGACCTGAGAATTTATCTTCTCGTTTGTGTATTGAAATTCCATGTTCTCTTTTTCCACTGTTTTGCGGCTAGAGGGATCACTGGTATAATTCGGTCAATTGGCAATAACCATATTGTAAATGTAACTACTTGCAAACAGTCCGTAATAATAGCTTGTAAATAAAGCTCTCTCGTAAACTTTATAGTATATGGCAATCAGCAGTATTTTTATGTCGAACGCTTTGCTTTGATTGTTAAACTAAAATGAATTTCGTTTCTCTAACCGTTAGTTCCGAATTTTCAGTTACCAAGGAGACGTTGAGTGAGAACGTGTGTCATCTATTTGTTGCCACCAGAGGCTGTGGACAGGGGTTCCACTGTGAGAACCAAGACGGGAAACCAGTCTGTGTGTACGTTGTATATTTGTCATTGTAAATATAATAAATATAATAATAACATTCGAACAAATGCAGACTCTCTTTTAATGTGCATTAAATTGTATGACGTATTTGTAAAAAAAAAAACTGTTTTTGCTTCATGAGCTTTTTCTATTGTTTTATTTTATAGCCATACATATATATGTCGCATTTTTTAAAGTTTATTTAAAATAGAGTGTAACATTGTTATGTACAGTTTTAACTACAATCAGGTCAGCTGAAAATTCGACATTAAAATCAACCGCATAATAATCCATTATTTTTATGTTGTTTTTCAGACGAGATGAAACAAAAGGTAAAGCTGTTTGTGAGTCATTGTTAGTATCGTGTTGAACGAGAATTTAAATAGCGATAAATAGCACATATTTGAATACCTATATAGACAAATGTTGCGTAATGTATATCCCGTAGTTTATAATCATTTTATGTGAATACAAATTTGATTATATACATGTAATAGCACATTAATGTGAATATGTAAGAGCTTAATGGTAGATAATTGTTCATACTTTTTACTGGCCTTATCTGTTTGTTTGCAGATGGTTTGACCGTCGTTATAATTACTACAGTTTGCAGTGTGGTTGTACTGTTTATCATAACTATATTCGTCTGCATTGTTGCGCGCTTCTGCCGTAACAAGAAGGCTGATTCTAAAAAGTTGAGTACCTTTTGGTAAGTCGATATTTTTACTCATAACTTTGCATTCACAATGACTAAAGTGCACATTTCATTGTTTATAAGACGGAAGTTAATCTTCTAAATTTCTAAAATTAAGTGGTTGGTATTTGGTGCGTCATCCTCTTGACTGTCACATTGAAAATGTATGACAAATCGGTACTGACACGTAAAGTTCTACGAGATGGCCAACTAATATAGTTCATAATAAAGTGATATCAATAACTGAAAAAACCTTATCGCGTCTTCATTAGTATGATTAGTATGACTTTAAATGCCAACGATAATTGTTTCATGATAGTTTTAAATGCTTTTAATTGGACGAGTGTTACATCTACCATACGTAACATATTGTAGGTTAATTTAAATGTCATATTTCGGTAAAACAGATAATGATATGCCAATGTTGCAGTTCCAGTGACGAGTCGCAATGGAAGGATATTCCAAACTCTATTACGCCATATTTGGGATACTCCAACTGGCGAGATAGAGCTATAGGTAACGCCCCTTATCCCAGAAGTGCTTTTGTTCACGGAAATCGATCAAAAGGGCCCTACTCTGCTGCTGTGTATGGTGATCACTTGCCGAGTGAATACGGTCCTAATGAGAGTTCGACACGAGGGTCGGAACACCGCCCTTACGTTGTGTCGGTGGACTTTCCGGACCATTTACGCAAATGTAATTTGTGGCAATTCATTTATTCAATGTTGCTGGAGTTAAACATGTGTACTTTATCAATGTAGCAATCATTATTGTTATCGTATATGCGTTAAATCAATAACAAAAGTATGATCGAAAACTTAATCAAGCGGCCGTTAAAAAAAAAGGGTCAGTCAAGTTAGTTGAGAAACACATTTTGCGCGTGTTATAACTATTTAGTTTTGTAAAGGTTAAATAATTTCATAATTACGTTGGCAATAATTTCCAACTTGTTAAATGATCACAGGCAGCGTAAAATTTACTCAAAGCAAAGTGTAATTACCGTTATAAACTAGAAACATATACGTATATGTATATTTGTGTTTTCTTTTATTTACTTACTTTATAGATTCAAGTTAAAAAACAACAAATAGATTTTGGGCCTTAAATCTTATTTTATTAAATAAATACAATCTCGAATTCCAACCTCTTTTGTCATAGTGCAATATTAAGATGAGAATGTGTATTGTTGCAGCATATGACAACGCCGCCTTCAAATCGGAAGGGCACTTGGGCTACAGAAAACAGTGAGTGGGTAAGTAATCAAGCAATGATGTGTTGCTAAAATGTAAGTACGAACAACGTTGACCTATTGTATCCACTATTGGTAGATATATTCGTTACTTTTTGAAGGTTTTATTAATGTGCAAGCTATGTTTGCACACATATAGTCAATCGTTTTAACTCCCGAGTTAGTATATTGGTAATCTAGTGATGTCTTAGTGTACTTTGTAAAGTATCTCCACAAGGAAACATTTGTTTTTTGTTTGTTTTAGGATGTCAGACTGTCAAATCCAAGCCGAAATACCAAAGTGTTTATATAAAGACAGTGGAATCACACGATCGTAGTATCAATAACGCTTGCTGTGGAAACAAGCCCGAAGTGTAAACTCATCTAAACATGAGATTTTGGACACAACGCAAATACGGAGATGTGTTCCATTTTTTACTATTGAAACATATTTGCAATTAAGGCGGATAGACAATTTTGTTATTTTAAAGATGTATTGAAATTATATTATGTAATATTTCAGTGTGTGTTGCTTGCTTAAATATCAGAATCTGCTCAAAGGTTATGTTGGTTTAGATTAACAATTGCACTGCATAGTTAATACGGTATTTATTTGCATTTGTATGTTGTATATATGTTACACATTTGGGAATACATGTGGGTACACGTACATGTGTATTTGAGTATAATTGGGTAAGGAAACATCGTTTGTCAATATCCGTTTGCTATACATATTTTCCTATCATTGAGTTTGATTGAACAATTTTAAATAGATTTTAAAAAAGGAAACACCACACAAATGTATACCACTCGATTAACAACTAGATATTTGTCACTAGCGGCAAATTCCTCTCATTTAACTTTTGTCTAAAACATCTGATACGTAAAAAAAACGTAAAGGAATATTATTATTCAGCAATATAAGGGAAATGTAGGCATTTTGCAATCCGTTAACAATATTCCTTTGTATTTGATTTCAATGTAGGAACTTTTATCACGAAACATTTTCGAATAATGCATACGTATGTGTTCATTAAAAATAAGTAACTTACACGCTTTTTACATATACTTCACTTCAATGGACTTGGTGTCATCACAAGCACATTGAGTATTTAATTCAATGGTGCGGTACATGTTAAATGCAAAATATTACACACTCACGTTATTTTATATATTGATATATTAAATTAAGCAATAAATGAGTAAAATTCTAAATGTAACATTGTCTAAATTAAAACTTACACATTCAAATACCAAGTAAGATGCGGTCAAAAGGAAAGGTAATTCATACACAGTAAAACTAACTACTTTTCACTGTCAATCAACGCATTGAACGTTTAAGGATCAGAGTCGATTGTTAAACACCCAAAGTCAAACGCCGTATGTCACACATTCAAAGATAAGTTAAGAATTCGCAATACATGACACATTTTAAGTTGAAAACACATAGTTACCCTTTCAAAATCCAATATGGTCTAACTACCGAAGACGCGTCGAGGCGGAACTCCGTCTCAGTCCGTATTGCAAGGTGGCCAATGTTAAACTTCCGGTTGCAAGTTCGGGTGGCTACACATGGAACTTGAACGAAGGTAACAACACGTTTATACATACATACGTTTAAGTGTAAATACAAATTTGTATAAACACCAAATGAAGTGATCTCACCGCAAAGATCTCACCGTAGCAATTTATGTCTTCAATAGACATCAATGACATCTAGCAAGTAAAATAATATTAAAGTAGCACTCAATAAGTCTATATTTGTTAGGTAAATTACCCCTTACATCTGCAATACCGAATGAAATACAGATCGATTAAAGTCTCGAATGTATGTGGTGGTTCAGATATTTGTCTCTTGCTGTGTATTTTGAATTTATTGTTGGCTGCATATGGTACGAAATACAGAGATAATACTTTCTGATTTAGGGGCAGTTTCATAATCTTTGGAAATCTTTTTTCAGATTTTTTTCTTAAGTGTTTTACTTTGTGTTAGTATATCATAAAAATACACACATAAAACCTACAACAACTTGAAACAAAGTTAATCTTCTGATAGATACATATGTTATTAAAAGGCACCGATGGACCCATGTCTGGACAGACATATAAACATCTTAAAAACACATATTTTGAACAAAAGAATATAATATAATATAACATAATAAGCAATCATGATAATCTTAAAATGTATCCCGTCTTAAAAAAGGACACACAAACTTATGTTTTAGCAATATATCATGACATTCAGTGAATATGTAAAATAAATATCACGAAAACGAATATGTTTGAAGGAAACTTTATGCCAATAATTAAGCTTACATATTTACTATTTGTTTATTTTTTTGTCAGTTGCCTTATAGAACTTATTATTGAAATTACATTCATTCTAATAGTTTTCAATAGTTATATTTATATAAGTATACACATTTAACGTGCATACACATCAATAATTGTCTGCCGTATATTTAATATTGCTGAACAGAATGGAAGTCTGTTTTTAGAGAATACTCTAGTTTGCTCGGCATCTCAAAGTCGACACGGGCTATCATTAATGAATTCTATAAATGGAGACAGTAATTCATCTTTCACAAGCATAGCACGTGAAAAAGGGGTGAATTGTAATATGTTAATGTCGTAAAGATACACAACCACAGCGTCTTCATCTTCCTGGATAACATTGGATGTGATTTAGTAATACTAAAAATATTTTTCTCTGAATCACAAAGGTGTCCGATGGACATTTACTTTGCAGAACACATAAAGGTCACAAATACGGGCAAAATAAATGTAACTTTGTTTGGAGGTAGTAAAGTGGATTAATTAATAGTTGGTTCTATAATCCAAAATTAAATAATCAAACAAGACTTAAAAGTAGACTATATAGTAGTGCAAACTGTTTCAAATATCTCGGATATTAAGCGCAGTAACCGTTTTCCGATCACCAACAGAAGTTTCGCGCACCGAAACGTTCTTTAACCTCTGTATATTTCTAAATTAATAATTGTTTGATTTAAAAATGTTTGGGGAGCTGCAAAATATAAGATGGGGTCAAAGATGACTGTTCATTTCTAACTTAAACCAAGGGAACGGGTAGGATCGGTATTGATAGTACTAACTATAATAACTTTAACAAAAATTAAAGCGTTTCTTCACAAACTGACAATTTGTTTATACAACTTTGGTATATATAAGTCAATTCTATATCTTAACAAATTGGGTGAATTTTACATTTATAAATTGACCTATGGTACGTTCCTTAAAAATTGTTAAAACATGTGTCGGGCGGTATCAACATCTCTATATTTGTACAGCTTTAACATTCAAATTAAAACGAGGTCACTGTTCGTTTACATCTTACGGGAAACCCAGAATATTAAACATTCCGATTTTACAAAACACGATTTGTTTATCATTCAGATACATAATAAAAACTATCTATAACTTGCAGAAAAAGGTAACAGATGAACTGCTGAAAATATACTATTACCACCAACGTATTTACGTAGCAGACACATTTTTAAGAAAAAACTGTAATCGTTTGTTGAGATCCATGTGTGGAAAACGCAATTCAATTTGTTCGCGTATAATAGCCAAAGGCAGGTCACTATCAAACTCCAAACAATGTGGTTGATCCGCGTCTTTTGATATAACTATCTCCATTGCAACGATTCCAGCCCTAATTCAAAGTACGAGCTTTTTGTTTTCAAATGGTCTACTAAAATAAAATGTTACACTGTTTTAAATGTAACTCGAGAATTCCTTATTACCTAGTTACTGAAAAATTGCTGTTTGAAACTGATTTCAATTTGATAATCTACAATACAAAAATGAATACGTATGGTCTGTATTATGTCGCTTCGAACCGGCTTTTCGCCTTTTATTATGGATTGTAAGTTGGTTGCTCTTTTTTTCTGATTTGCATCAAGTTCCATTAATGAATGGAAAGACTTTAGTTCTAAATAATGTTTATTTCTGTTGGAATGGTAAATATTAAACCATAGACTTAATGGATTGCAATTAAATCACATTTATAATACTTTATTTACATTTAAATTGTTATGCTTTGATATGTATGTGTTTTTTTACACGTAAGGGTTTTCTGATAAAAGTATCTATGTGCTAAGGTGTGGGTTTGCAAACCAATTTTAGCATAGAAGTCTTTGCAATTATCATTCAGTGCGATGTCCACAGCTTTAATCATTTTATGTAGCATGGTGTTTTTGATGTTAAGCATATATATACTGTGTATGCAATTGTTACCTTGCCCTAAAAAACGGCGATAATATTGTAACGATTATATCTCTTCCAATAATGAATTTGGAATTGTGTTATTCAAATAGTTGAAACTCTCTGAAGTAAATTACGAGTCAACTAATTTTCAAATATATAAATAATGAATTGTATAATAACTTTGAACGTGAACCAAATACTGGCCCTTTTAAGTTGAGAAAAAAACCCGGAGTATTTCTTCTACCTAATTTAAAACAAGTAAGATCGAATATTAAATTTAGTATTTCAATTGTAAACGTAACAGATACGCATTATGAATTGAATTTACTGATTTATTTTCATTCATTTGTAAAATGTTAACTCGAATATGGAATTGAGTATCGTCATTGTCAATAAAGTGATACGTTTTGTGTAACGAACGTATCATGCAATTGACATACCTGTATGTTTGCTGGTTTACCACTAGACTGATGGTACAAGAAAGAGTGAGATTCAACAATTCACATAATTACTTACAGCATATTGTCGCATTTCGACTACGTAAGATGCAGAATAATACCTGGCTCTCCTTAAAACGAAACAACATTGGAATTTCGCTAACTAAATTCCACATAAATAAGACGTAGAACGAGGTCAATACCACAAAGTTGTTAAGGATGACAGAACATGTAAATTTTAAGCTAAATGTCGTAGAGATTGACAAATATTTGTTAATATTTGAAAATTACATATCAAAACTTGTTTTCAAAGATGGCCAAAGGTAATTAAATTTGATATGTAAATGCGAACACAAAATTAAAAAGAAATAAGTATTCATTCAAAATTATATATATATTTATTTCAATAAATGTTAATGTACGATACAACTGTATGACTATGTGCAGTGAATTTTTGTTTACTTATAATTATTATTTTAGTATTTGATAAATAATAATTATTTTAAATCTTTAAGTGATACGGTGTATCTGATAAATCAGTGAACTTTTTGCTTATTTTTAGCATAACCTAATTTTCATAATTTCTATTATTCATGCCATTACACTTGAGTTTTTTATTTATTTTGTACTCAGATAAAAAGCGAGTGTATGCCTATGAGCTATTACATATTATTGGCGTCGCACTGAAGTGCGGCGACTCGTATGAAAATCGTTTTTTTTCGCTTATGGGAGGAGAATTATTTTACGGATCAATGTATACTATTTTGTTGTCAGAACATCTTGCATAGTGGTGACTTTTTGTGTAAATTAGTGTAAATAAGTACTGCATTTGTGCCTTTTACATTTACTACAACATTTATTGCCAATAATGCAAAGCTTATTCTTTAAATTAATAACTGATCACAGGGAGTGGGCAATAATACAAGATCACAGGGACTGGGCAAATACACGAACCGGTGAAACTTTCTGGTTTTGTATAAAAACAAAACATAATCAAAATATATTTATTTTGTGTTTTTTCTAACAATAGTGCAGACTTTTGCTGTTCGAGTTTTGGTTAACGCGTATTTTCTTCAATTTTACAAGTGTAATGTTTCAGACCAGTATAGGGATGGTTAAGATATAGACGGAGTCTGTTTATATATATTTATGAACACACACTCACTCAGAAATACATGTACATACAATCCAGCGTCATACTAGAGAATGTTTACGAGCGAACCCCGGCCACGCGCCACACACGCTGCGTCTGCAACGCTGGATGCTGATTGGTGTAGGGCGGGGTTAACCGAAGGTTTGCGTAATTATGACTGACGGCTGGACATTACATCCCTTCTATCTTCAAAATAAAAATGCATTGTTCAAAATACATACAGAAAATTTAAATTCAAGAAGTAGAGTGTTGGGAGATAAGAGTGTCCTTTCCTTCCTGTGAAAAAAAAACAAATAGTTTCGAAGTGCAGTTCTCGCGCTATCAAATTGTTTATCAAAACAAGATGTTAATGAAACTAATTGAACACGTTTATAATCTTGTTGGGAAAACAGTCATTAATCCACGAGTTGGCGGCTGATCCGAGTTAGAAAGTTAATTTCATTGATGACATAGGTCAGCTTTCGGTCAGATTGTCTTGAATTTACGGGAACGGCGCTGATAAAAACAATTATCCGATGTGAAAAAAACGATTAAACACGAATTACTAACAAATGTGCGAACAGGCTTTCTGCAATAAATGTTGTTGATTTTGTCTGCCAAGGTATGAGACCAGACTTAATGGTTTATAGCAAATCTTAGGCATTTTTCAACCAATTATAAAATACAGTTGCAGCAGATCGTTGTTGGCACATTTGTTTCACAATAATATAATTATGATTTACAGGGTTTATTATTACCTGTATCACTTTAATTACACACAAATGTATAAAAGGCGTAGATTGGATCATATGAATGCAGTTATTAAACGTGTATTTATAGTACGGTCTGTATTTAAATGAGCATTATTAATAAATCCATTCATGAATAATACACTAGCGCGCACGTTATTCTCACACCTTCTCTAGTACCATGCGGCACATTTCGCGGTTTGTTAGTCATTGACGTATTTTCGCGGCGGCTTTCTTTCACGACTCGAAGGTCTGAGCAGTTGTTGTACGGGTTGATGGACGGCTATTTCCTGGCGTACGATGTCATCGTGAGACGGCGGTTAAGCCAGCACAGGCTTGAAGTGAGAGGCGTCGCGTGTTAGGATTCGATCCTTATGTCGAACCTAACCATGGAACCCTTGCGCGACACGACACTTCCCGGAACTGGCGAAAACGGTGTATCGAGTTTGTTTCGCACCTGCTGTTTGACCAGAACCTTGTCTCCTGGCCGTAACGCAGATGCTTTATTCCGTTTATCGGCGTAGTATTTGTTTTTCTGCTTGACTTTCGTGTCACGTTCCTCGACATATTTTCGGTTACGACTTGGCGGTGCCGAAAATTGCGGGAGTTTTGTTTTCATTTTTCGGTTGAACATTAGTTCAAATGGTAAAACTCCAGTGCGGGTTGCTTCTGTAGTTCATAAGAAATTGTGAAAGTTCTGATTTGTAGTTTTGTCCGGACGCAAGTGCTGTTTTCATACATTTAACTAGAGGTTTCATAAAAGCCTCTGCTGTCCGTTGGCTTTTGGGTGAAGAGGTGTTATTTTCCTGTGTTTGAACCCGAGATGAGCGGCAAATTCTGATGTATTGCTGCTGAACGGCGATCCGTTGTCGGTTTTGACAACGTTTGGTATGGAAAAAAGTCCAAAGATTCTCTCTAGCAATGGGATGACTGCTTGTGCAGCTACGCTGTTGAGTTTCTCGACCACTGGATATCTACAGTAGTCACAAATAACTACCATAAAATATTCTCCAGATGGCGTTGGGCCACCGAAATCAACCGAAATTTCATCCCACTGACGTTTAGGCAACGGGCTTGGCTTAACTGGTTATTGTACTGTTTTGTTTGATGCGGACATGCAGGGTATACACTGTTTGCATTTGTCGTCTATGAGTTTGTCCATGAATGGGAACCAACAGGTTTCACGCAGTACTGATTTACAACGGACTCGATCCTGGTGACCCTCGTGTGTCAGGTTGATGGCCTTAGCTGCAATGATTCTGGGATACACAATCGGGTGCCACGCAATAAAATATGTCCATTTGAGAGTAATACCACGGTCAGTTCTTCGCGAACATTTAGATAACGGCGATAGCTGTCTGTCTGCGAGCAATTTTGAATGTCCCAAGTGTTGTTTTAAACAGCTTGAATTACACACTGAATCACACAGTCTGTCTGGGTGGCACGCGCGACCTCTGATAGGGTTAACGATTTTGGCACTGAATTGCTCGCGATGAAATTAACGTATTCCTCTGCTATGTTGTCTGATATGAATTTTTTAATCGGATGTCTGGAGCAGTAGTCGGCGATCATTTGGTTTCCAGCACGGTACTTCACTTTGAAATTGTATGTGGTCAATCTTAAGCGCCATCGTTCAAGACGGGCTGACTGGATCTGCTTTGTGCTGTTAAAAATGGACTCCAGACACCGATGATCGCTGATCAGGGTAAATGCTTTGCCAAACAAGTATAAATGGAAATGTTGGCAACCCCAAACACAGGCGAGAGCTTCTCGTTCTAGCGCTGTTCGACTGGGGTGAGTGACCTACTTCCGTATGAAATTATCTTACTGTCCTGAATAAGTATTCCAGAAACACCGACAGGACTGGCATCTACCCCATCTACCCATAACTCTGTGTCCTTAGAAGGATCGAAGTATGTCATCACTTGATCACTTGAAAGTGCGTTTTGGAGCTGTCTGAACGCGGTCTCTTGCTTATTTGTCCACTCAAACAAGACCTTATCTTGAGTGAGGCGTCTTAACGGTTCGGATATTGTTGAGTAATCGCGGATAGACGCGAAACATAGTTTGTCATGCCGAGAAACGACCTGATTTCAGCTTGATTTTTCGGCCTGTTTATGTTCTGCATTGCCGCGACTTTTCTGGATCTGGAAAGATTCCAGAGTCGGAAAATATGTATCCGTAAAATTTGAGTTTTGATTGTCCGAATTCACACTTTCGTATATTGAGGGTGAGACCCTTCTCTTGCAATCTTTGCAGAAACGCTTGCAGATTGGTGTCGTGTTTATGTCATGTTTTGCCGTGCACGATTATGTCGTCACTGATATTTAATGTTTTCTTCAAACCTTGAAGAGCCTGTCGGATTTCGTTTTGAAATATTTCTGGCGCAACGCTTACTCCAAAGTTGAGACGTTTGTAGCGCCGTAGGCCTACATGGCTAGCAAACACTGTCATATTTCTTGATTCTTCGGAGAGTTACAGCTGGTGGAACCCCTTGTACAGATCCACTTTAGAGAACACCGTTGAGCCGTTTAATTCTGATACTATGTCGTCGATAGTTGGCGTCACATGACGTTCTCGTTTAAGTGCAAGATTAGCTTTGCGCATGTCGACAGAGGTCCGCGTAGTCACAATCTTTTACCAAATTTATGACCGAAACTATACCGAGTTCGACGGCTGTTTCATAGCTTATTAAAGTTTCTGACGTGTCTTTTATGGTATGTAACACCGCTGTCGCGAATTTCTTGTCTGACTCGATGGTGAGTGTGTATGTGTTCTGAACCGGCAGAGATATATTTTGACCGAACGCGTATGCTTTTATTTGAGCTTTTCGAGGTTTCGGACGCGGCGTCATTTTTGACAGAATTGACTCGGACACCACATTGATGCTACTTCCGGTATCTACCAGTTCACTTGTTTTAACACCTTGTATTGTAAGTTTTATGAGTGGTACCTTTTTATTGCCGATAGCGATTACAGATAATCCGTATAGGTACTCCTCTCCCGAGTTCGAGTCTCCGTCCAGGGACTCGAAATCCAGCTCTGCATTAATCTCACACACTTGTCGTTGGCCTGATTGTAGCCTTTTTCTGCACACTGCAATGAAGTGGTTATCGTTGTGACAGTAGTTACACTTAGATCCGATTGCTGGGCAGCGACCGTTCTGGTGTGGACACTGTCCACCACAATTTCTGCAAGACGATGCCCTACGTATCTGACTTGAGTTTTCTTGGCGATGTGTGGTTGTATGTGTATTTCGCTCAGACGGATTCGGCTTTGACGTCGTCTTCGGTCGTCTGTGAATTTTATCTACATGCTCACGTAATTCATGCGGGTCGCGAGACATATTTTCTGCTTGGACTTTGGCTAAATCCATCGTTCTTGCAATTTTGTCGGCTTGTCGGAAGACTCGAGACATATGATTCTCAGTTTCTGTGACAATACACCTTGGATCAATTGGCTTTTTATTTCATCATTGTTATTAGCGAAGGCACAGTTCGAACTTTTTGACGGAGACGTGTCGTGAATTGACCAAACGACTCACCTTGCTGTTGCTTCAGGTTTCGAAATTCGAATTTCTCGATTTCCGTGTTTGTGTTTGACGAAAAATGCCGTTTTAGCGCCGCTTTCGTCTCATCGTAATTTGAATCGTTGCTTTCTAAATCCAAAGTCTCGTAAATGTCATACACCTCGTCACCTGCATAATGTAGTAAAAACGCATTCTTTCGCTTTTTTAATCGATGTTCAATCCAACGAACAAGTTTTCTAATTTGTTAACATATTTGTCCCATCGTATTCCAACGGAATGGTTTTCACTATACACTGAAAATCTTTCAAAACTCGGAAGAGCCATGTTAACACATTAATCCTCGTCGCCAATGTAATGTTTCAGACCCGTATAGGGATGGTTAAGATAAAGACGGAGTTTGTTGATATATATTTATTAGCACACACACACACACACACACTCAGAAATACATGTACATACAATCCAGCGTCATACTAGAGAATGTTTACGAGCGAACCCCGGCCACGCGCCACACACGCTGCGTCTGCAACGCTGAATGCTGATTGGTGTAGGGCGGG
This sequence comes from Dreissena polymorpha, assembly GCF_020536995.1. NCBI lineage: Eukaryota > Metazoa > Mollusca > Bivalvia > Myida > Dreissenidae > Dreissena > Dreissena polymorpha. Next base: position 98,212,620 of record NC_068358.1, on the reverse strand, counting down.
GTTAACCGAAAGTTAGCATAATTATGACAGACGACTGGACATTACAACAAGACGGCAGCGATTACACGGTTTATTGCTTTATTGATAACCGTTACACTACAGTCACTTATTAATATCTTAGTTAGAAGGTGATTTTTTAAGTGGTTCCCTATCGTAGTGGTTACACGCTCGCTTCACATTTGAGAGGCCCAAGGTTCGAGCCCCAGTAGAATCAAATTATTTTGTGCTCTATATTAACTTTATGTTTTGATGTAGACATTTTAGTTTAAATAAATATGCTGTTTTATTGTAGTCATTTTTTGTTGTTTTTATGTTATTGTTGGGTGGGGGGTCGTGAACACATTTAAACTTTTGCAGTGTTTTCATATCAATGAGTACTCAACCCCTATCGTAAATGAGCAACGTAAGAATCCGCACAGAATCATCTCCCCTTGAAGTTGAGAAAAATATGAAATTACGCTTACAAGATGAAGCAGATTTTTTAAAACCTACACAGTTCTGTTCCATTAATGAAAACTGCACACTAATGACAGTAGAAAAAAGGAAACCAATGTAAATTAAATGAACTATGAAATATTTGGGAGTTACAACACACAATCATAGATAATGGTTATTTGGGAGTTATAACACAAAATCATAGATAATGGTTATACCAGTATCTTTTTCTATTTTGTTTAAAATAATCGGCCAATATATTAATATTTACAGTAGAAAAAATCGTTCCATGTAACTTCATTGAGTGCCTTTAACACTGAATTTCCCGACGCCCTTTGATGCTTTGCATCAATACTTATCTTTTTGTTGTTGTTTTACATACCTGAAAACTTAAATTGTTATGTTTTACCTCTTTTAAATAAATATTTTTGCAAATTTCCAGAAGCACCCTTATAATCATATAAAACCAACATGGCCGTTTCGAACCCCTCCGTTCTCAGCTTAAGAAGTCACCATTCTTAATATAATAGTGTTCACTTTGTTTATGAAATTAAAAACAAATTTAAAATTCGATTAAATATTACATTTTAATTTAAAAATCTATGTTTTAGTTTTCCTTTTACTCTTCCCTGTTATAACATAGTCATTCGAGGAATTCATTCCGCTTAACTTTGTCTAAAAATCAATAAATCACGTGTGTCGAATGTTCGCTTGGAAAATCACACTGTGTCTCTTGTGTAAACACAAACGAAAATCAGTTTTTCAGTTCCTTGTGTGGAAAAAGTTTACATACACAACATTTCTCTTCTCTGTGTACATCTTCAGAAGACTAACTATCATAGGTTTCTGGGTCACAGCCAATGTGCGAAGATTCAAGAAGTAGTTCTGGAAAAGAGCATTGGTTAGCGGTGTTGCATTTATTTCTTGTAATGTTGATTGAAGTGACCGGCGTATTTTCGGATCTTTGTTAGAACTGTGAAAAAATTCCCACATATACACCATCACGTGTTATTACTTGACATGAAACAGTTAGTTTTCGAGTCTTTGTATGTTCATTGATTAGATTTCTTCATATTAAGTACTTCTTCAGCTGTTAAATAATAATTGAAAATATATGGCTGAATGTCAGTAACCCTTTTCTATTTTTCCAAATGGCATTGTTGGCTTGAAAAAGTCAGCACTATTTACAGTTCTAAATGCCAGTCTATTCAAAAGCCGCTTTCAGAGTTTTCACTGATAACTCAGTCAGATACGAATTTGTTGTAAATTCTGCAACATAATCTCTTTAGATTTTTGACGATTAATGTTCTCTAATAAACGTTTGTTATGCATTGCTGTATATTTTATGCAGAGGTGTATAGCAGACTACAAGAAAGGTTGTAGCAAGTGTGATATATAAGCTGCAAAACAAACACAACCATGCTGTTTTTCTTTACCCATTCCAGAACAGAGACATTAATGTAAGATTTGTTGCCTTCAACTAATAAGATAATTTGCTGACAAGGATCAGATCATTGTATGTACTTTATAAAATGTGTTTGCAAAAGATGCTTGAATTAGACCAGTATTTCCTGGCCATAGTCGCATCTTATCCTGTACAAGCACCTTACCACAATGGTTCATTAATTATGTCAACCCTACACAATATTGAGGGATCTGTGTAACGATTGTGTTTAACCACCAAGTTTCCAAGTTTGTTTATTTGTGATATAGGCCTCCGGCCCCTGACACATATATATTACAATCCATGCAAAACAATGGTGTGTGCACAATTGGTTGGCATAACATGTAAGCATATAATGTAGTGGTAAACGATTCTTACAATAACATGCTAAAAGATTGTACAACATTTGTATTTAGTTGAGCGGAAATGTATATTATATATAGATATACACATACATTCACAAACATATACATATACATACATATACACACATATATATATATATATATATATATATATATATATATATATATATATATATATATTCACACATATGGCCAGTTACGGGGTCTCTGATTTAGAAATAGGTTATGGGGTTCCCACTTTAAATACATGTATCTCCATACCCTATTTTATCCGATATAAACACGAATTAAGGTATATAGGGGTACCTACTATTATTATTGTATATAAATACGTCATTTATTTAACGTCTTATACAAGGAAATATATAGCGAACTTATTTGCGAGGTATATACAATTTCAATTTCAGACCTGATTGTGGTTTTCGATTTAAGACCTTATTGTGAGATTTGATTGCATTACCTCCCCTACACCCCCCTCATAGTAATTAAAGGAGCCTAGATTGCGGGGTTGTATATAGACCCCGTTTTTTATATTGACCTCGTAAGTACAGTCTGAAAACTACAGAGACCGCGTAACTGGCACTATGTATTGGTATATATATATATATATATATATATATATATATATATATATATATATATCATACATAGAAATATATACATGTTATAAAGTAAATATACAACGTTATAGTCCCTGCATAAAACCTACCCCAATAGAAGAGACTTTCGAATAGTATTCTAAAAAATGTATAGCGGAATTAAGGTTATATGGGTAGGGCCTATAATAAATTGACACAAATGGTATAACGAGAAGTAGGCCCTATCGAAACAAAATATAGGACTTTGTCGGTATTAACTACATTTTAAACATAAGTACACTTTTACAATTATTTAACACAGAGCCAAGTCTTGTCGAAACCCACATAACTAGGTTATATCAAAGCTCAAGAATTAATGTTCGCGTTTCAAGGGCGTTAACAATGTGAGAAGCAGTTTGTTTTATTGTCTGTTCATTTTTACTTGACAACAGTATGCACACTTTGAGTATACTTGGGTTTATGCAAAAATTTTCGTTGTATATATGTTTTTCGGATGTCATGCAATACAGGGCACTTTAATATGAAATGTAATTCGTTTTCTACTTCACCAGTATTGCGAATTGGGCAGAACCGTTGTTCTCTAGTTATACCGCGATATCTGCCAGTTTCAATTTCTCTCCAATTGTGGTTGTTGCTTACCGACATGAAGTTATCGCAGGAACATACATTTTCACTTACAATGTATGGTGTGGTATATTCCACTTAACACTTTTTCGTGTTAATTGGGTTGCGATTTTTCAATAGTTTTCAACATATGAGAAATAACGATTAACGGCTCGTAGCTTCTGCCCTGAAGTTGGCTGAATCCTGTTTGTTTAATCAAGTGTTAACACACCAGAACAGAATTGTTCACTTTTGACTCAAGCAAAAAGCTCATCGTCAATACCATACCTATACACTTAACACATGCGTTTGAAGTAAATAAAAACATAAATAAGAAAGATCTTTTAAAATAAACAGGATAGAACAAATGGTTTTGTGAGATTGTCACTTGGATGATGTTAATACTTGGTGATCACACACTGTAAAGCGTAGTTTAATTATTGCAACATGTATTACATGATTATTAACCTTAGTTCTTTGTAAAAAATGTAATTATTTTATTCTACATATATGACATACTCCTTTATTTTAAAGCTTGTACACTTAATGTGGCCTATTTCCTTAACATATGTTTGTTTGAGATATTTTGTTGTTCGATCTACGTGAAGTTAACAAATGTTGACGACTTCTATAAAATGTCGCGTTTTATGTATACATAACATCAACATAATATATGCATTAAAGAATAAAGTGATATTCATATACAATGTAATTTAGGTTGCATAACACACAGGTGTGTTAATCTCTGACAATGTCCTGGTGACTTTCCTTGTCCATAGATATGTGAGCCAATAAAACGTAGCAATAATGTCCCGATGCTTGAAGACATTTCAGTTAGTGAAGCACTGATATTGTATTCTGTTTTTGAGTAACGGAATGCATAGATCAGTGTTTATATATCCTGGAAATATCTATGTCTTACATCGGTTGACCGTTTTGATAAGAATGTCTCGTACTTTCGATGATTGACGTGTGCGCTATTTTTCCGTTCTTTTTTCATGTCTGTGAAAAATAAACGATCCTGATTTATCTTGTGTATTCAAGGAGAATCGGAATAGAACCACAATTTGTTGACATTTTAACATTTAATAGTTCTTTACACAATTTACGATGAGCGTGCTCATTTTTAACGCTTCTATAAATCATCAAACCCGCAGGTTTAGTTTCAAATAGGCGATGCATATGAGCAAATATATTAAACATGATATTAAATATTTATATGCAAGTAATTTGTTACGGTCAAAATATATATATGCAAATGTGCCTAATGCGGGCATAAATGATCCACCGCTTTGAATGACAGTTAAAAGATCATTAAAATTGCTAAGAATTTCTTGTTATTGACCTTTTTATGTCCATATAAATGTCATACTAAATGACCCAAGACTGAAAGCTATAGCCACATGTTGCGCCTTAAACCATTTGTCGGCCAATGGTTCGTCCTGAGTGCGCTTCTTTTGAAGTACCGCGTTATCACTTGCTTTAGAGTCAACTTCTATTATTATGAAACCGTACGCCAAATCAATCTCTTTACATGATCCACCAATTTGCCTAAATTTTCAATTTAAATAATAGACAAGCACCAGCCATTATAGTATCTTGTTTCACAAGGCATTTACGCGATAACGAAGGTATTTTTGTGTCACTCCACACTATCAAGCTGCAGATTGCACAGGCATCCCTGTTTCTTTAACAAGCTGATAAACATATGTGAGTGCTAGATTAGAGTATGCCTTATGCGTTTACAGTCTTCTCATGGGTTATTTATGAAATGTGTTTGATACATATTAAAGAAAACGTGATCGAAAAGCAATCAGGAGAGCATTTTATGAATTGCAACATATACTGGCCTGTTTCATTTCACATCGATTTGAAATAATTTGTCACACGACTTGACCGTGGTCAGGTGACATATTGCAGCAGCTGAACTGTGTCAAATAGTTTACGAACGCAAATAATTACATGTTTTTTAAGTTTTTTGTGCAAAGTATAATATGTGAAAAAAAGCGTTAACCCAGTGATTGTTTCGTGTTCTATGTTATATCAACTTATTCCGCCTGTTTTTACGCATATTTGTCGATTGACAGTTTCGTGCGAGTGGTCAATGACTGCGTAGTTCGCAAGCGTTCATGTGCATAAAATGTAAACAAGTAAAGTGATAAAAAAGAAGCGACGTTGGGGAAGAGTTAACTCTACGATTTCTTCGGCGCATTCTGAAAATTTGCATATAAAATGATGAATTGTCAATGGATACACAATTATGAGATAAACAATAATCGGTAGATTTTAAGCATACTTAAGACGCATTAGTACGCTTTATTTCACCAGACTTTCGCATTCGGTTTGTTACTTCATGTTAATTCTTCATTCATACGGACATGAATGCAACACTTGTCCGGGGTTTTCAATGGCTAATGTAACACACGCTTTAAACCTCTGTTGGTATGTACATGCGTCGTCAAAACATTTTCAAACACAAGTAAAACAATTTATAGCAATCGAGAAGACGTGGGTGTTTTCTATAAAGTTCAATTACTACGTATTCTACGGATTTACTATGCTGACGTGTAAGAGAACGTATTGTATATTAAGACGTATTTTAATTTATTTTATGCTTTCCGGTGGTTTATAGAGAAATATCAGTGAAATAAAAATGGTATTCCACTGTTTTAAACAGTGAAAAATAACAGTGAAAAATATCGATATTTTTTACTGTTTTACTGTGAAATGATGTAATTTTTTCGACGATATGACGTCATTAATCCAGCGAAATTATCCAGTTAAACTCATTTACAATGTAAATTAACGGTTAAAAAAGCATAAAATAAAAAGAAAAAGAAAATTTGTTGGATTCGATGGAATATCGATTTTATTTCACTCGTGATAATAGAAAATGTATATTTTCACTCGTGGCGTAATTTCACTCGTGGCTTCGCCACTTGTGACAATATTGTTTTCTAAAATCAATTTTTCACCGAATCCGACAAATATCCTCTATATATTAAACAATGAAATAATTCTTATCGCTCATAGAGGTATTACATAAAAAAATAAACTTAAATCATATTATGCTTGTTATTGTTTTTCATACAATAAAGCCTGTTATAAAGTTTTGTTTAATTAAGTATGTGACATTTAATAGAATTAAAAGTATTTTGTTTCTTATAAATACTAGCCTTAACGCATGAGGTTACAATACATTTTTTCCATTTTTGGAAAAAAATAAAGTGAACTTTTCTCATATTTACTCGTGTCACATGAAATCTAAATGTAAAGAGGCATTATTGAATCACATATGTACATTGTGTTGATTAGTTATCTTCATTTGAAAAAAATACATATAGAATTTTTATTGATAAGTTATATTCATTTGAACAAAAAAAAGTTGTGTAATGGTACGAGCGTTATCTTAGCTCGAAATGTTGTTTTATTTTAAGTTTAACTAAAATTGAAAACATTTGCTTGCCAGCATAGATGCTATAGATGTTCAGTTTAAGTAACCAAGTGGAAATAATATTATGGCATACATGCTTTTATTCAATTTCAGAAGACGAAACAAGGCACAACCAGCAATGTGTGTCAGAGTGTGAAACATTAAATATCGAATGGAAAATTGTTTAAGCCAGTGGGTATCTTGAATACATTACTGTTTTAGACTTGTTCTGATTGGCCAACCAAAACGCACATTCTCACACTCACAAAACAACTATCCGCGGTGTTAAAAAGCGGTGGCACCTAACATCATGGCGACATTGCAACCAAGCTCGCTGATCAACCGCAATTCTGGATTATTCGTTTTGTGTCTTTGGATATCATATTTAAACGCATTGCATGTTCCACGCTTCGAGGTCACCAAACAAAGTATGTGTTTTTCTTGTAAGATATTCGTTAAGTGGAAGCATGTGTAGACAGTAAAGTATGGGACAGTACTTTTCTATACTTATATTTGTAAATTTCCTCATACATTATTTTGCCGTTTATGTGTTTGAGGGACATTTAATTTAATGATCGACAGGCTTTTTTTGTCATAAGTCCTTTTGTATTTGAATTTTAAAGAAAGGTAACTTAATGTTGTGATAATGTGTTCCTACATCAACAAAATATATTAAATTGTGCATGTAAACGCAACATATTTAATCGTTTTGTATGATTTTTATTTTCCCAACAATTACTCTCAAAGAAACATATCAAATATCGCTCGTCCTCAACGGCGACCGGTAAAAAAATCAATCAATTGCAACCATAAAACTTTGAATGCATTTCTAACATCAAATAGAACCCTATTAAGATTCACCCGAAATTCAATCAAACCATATTAAACCCATTTATTGATAGCATATTATATTGATTATTAAAGCTATTTTCGAAATGTCATTTTACGTTTTCTACATGACTTTAAGTCTTAGAATCGTTACTTAATCTATCAAAGGCCTTAGGTATTAAAAACCATGTTAAACCTCGTGGCAATAATCTTAGGATCTGTAATAATTAAAAAAAGAATGTATTTAAAATTGAAAACATTTGTAAGATTCCGTTTTATTGAGAGCCTTGACGTTGTGCACATTCTTGTTGTGCGGGTAATTTATTTTCCCCAGCTCATTCGAACCATAAGTACAATTGAAACCGTATAACCAATAACATTATGTAAGATTACCAAAATTAATCACGCAATGTACATTTTTTTATTTAATTAAATTTATTCGAAGCAGATATCGTAAGCTTTAAGACTTATTGTTTAATCACATCATTACTCTCAAGGAAACGACTAACTTTAACACGAAACAAAATAAACGAATGAAGTATAACTATTTTGCGTTTTAATTATTTCAAGTGTATCCTTCATTTTGTAAACTTAGTGAGCATAATCTCATTAATAAAAGATAATCGCGCATTATGGAATCGCATTAACAATCCGACTGAAGCTAACAACAACCCTACTGTAAATATAGGGCAACATTTAAATACAACCGGTTCAGATACTGAGCCACGCACAAATGGGTAGATGGTGTTGGTTTCATTATGGATGTCCGTTATAATTGAACATACGATATTGATGAGTAGATGTAGTTCATTTAAAATAAATTGATTTAATGTTATTTTGCCAAATGATAAATCATTTTTATAGAAAGACCGAAAACAACCCACTCTTTTTTGCAAATAACCCCAATTTTCGATAGCAGTATGTATTAATTGAATATTGTATTTAGATATCGTCACAATTCAAATAAAAACAAATGATCGACATAAACGTTCGGCGGACACATTGCCATTTGACATAGAAGCCAACTTCTCTACATTCAATCGAATCTTCAACATCAATCTACTCCGCATTGATGACGTCACTGATGACGTCCCGGTTGTACTTAATCACGCGGGAAAACTGAGGTCGCATAGGGTAATTGACCCCCAGGTTTGTGATTTTATATCAGTGCGACATATAAAAACTGTATTCGTTTTCAGCGGAAAAGGTTTGATTAAGGTGTATGTCATTCATGCGAACAAGATTGACAGTATATTTATTATACAAAAATAAACATTGAATACACATCCTGAAAAAATAGTGCTTCCATTTGTTGAGATTGTTTGATCACGTTTATGAACAAGTGTTCGTCAGTATTCAATAAATATAAGTAGATCTACACTTACAAATACAAATACAAGTACACTATGGGAGAATTTCTCGAATTTCTGCATATACAAAAGCAAATATTTCTATAATATGACAACTGACTAATAGGACAGAGCTAGATTAAATTGACCATGTTTATAGTCCGCACAATCCGGGCTAATCAGGGAAACACTCTCTGCCTAAACTAGATTTTTGCTAAATAGAGACTTTCTTGAAACGAAAAAAATATATAAAAGCAGAAAGCGTCGTCCATGATTAGCCTGTGTGGACTGCAAAGGCTTATATGGGACGACACTTTACACACATGCAATAAACCCCTTTTTCACAGAGAACGGCTTATATTTAGGCAATTTTGTACTTGAAACGGTTTCTATAACTAATAATAAACGCATATATTACCTTGACAGAAAGTCGCTTACTATGAAGACAGAAGCCTGGAGGCTGTATTCATGGTTTGGGTGAGGCCGGCGGCTGGTGAAGAAGGCTGGGTGCAGTCATTCGATTTTGTAAGAATAGTTATATATAGTTTTTAAATATTTCAAAACTACACCAATCGTCTATGTTTTACTCAATTTTGGAATGATGCGAACTAGAATGCAAAATTATTGTGCTGGAATGTATGTTAAATACAGTGGAGGACAATTGTAAAATGATATAATTAATGCAATACTACAGACTGAAAAAAATGAAGAAACTATATATATATATACATGATAACGTCACTAACTGTTTTATTGCAAAATGTATGATATGTTTAAAAAACGACAAGCAGCATAGTATTGTATTAGTTTCTACATTTCATGGAAGGTTACATGTTATTTCGTTTTTCATATTAATTTGTCAAATGATCTTACCATAGTCGCGTGACTTATTGCAGCAGATGAAATGTCTGATTCGTCAAGAATCTTAAATATAAAAAGTGTTTTAAAATTCCAATGATGTGGACATGTTTTGACGTCTGCACCACCGTGAAGCATGTATGACTTCTTCTTTTAAATGTACATTAATGCCGTTTGACTCATACTTTAATTACCATTGTGTATGTTTAGTCTTTGTGTTTGAGTGTAAAAAATTTAAACTTAATTCCACTTTTTGTTGACATCCGAAACATAAACGATAACTATAATTAACCAATTACTAAGTAGTGGTCAAACTCATATAGTGACTATAAGCCGTCTGAGATTTAATTAATCTAGTTAATTTATTGTATTTGAATATTCATTTAACTACATAAATTACAATCTAAATCTGCATAATGTCTTTTTTTGATGTACACTTAAAGAACTTGTTTTGAAGAGATTTGTTCCCTGATAAAAAAGCCAATGCAAACGTCTTAAATGAGATCTTGCTTAATAACCTCAAGGCTAATTTAAATTAATATGTTTTGGTGCGCTTACTTGTAGATTTTCTTTTTTATGGATTCGATATACATATTTCGATTCATTTAGACTAGTTAAAAAACAAAACACCAAACCAGTGACTTATGTTCGTGATAAAGGTTTTAACAACCATGTTTAAGTTTGTATTTCTATTGTTTCGCTTCTATTGTATTATTTACTCTAACAAGCTGAAGATAAGAGCAACCATGTTTTAAGGTACTTAAAACATAGGACAATGTATTCGAACTGAAATCTAAAGTCCCGCCGAGATTGTTTGACCTAGAGCTTGACTATGAGCAATTGTAATTGACTATGGTTTCGCGACATCATCGAAGAGACATATATTTTTTTAATCTAAGAACACTATTCAAAGGCTATTGGAGTTGAGAAACGAAAATAACAAATGAGGCTCAAACTTTTAACATTCCAGGACGACCTTGACCTTAAGTCGGAATGACTGAATATTTTTTTCTAATGTTTTCTGCAGAGCATTTCTAAGTTTTTGACATACGTGGGCAGTTTTATGAAAATCATTTTAAGAGTATAAGTGACTTGCAGCGGACAAGAAAGATGACGCTCATCATTTACATGTACGTACGACCTTCGCCTGTAGACTACAAGACTGCATTATGGGAACTGCATAACGTCTCTTGTGAAGCAAGATTCATGCACATCCAATAACGGTTTTAGGAGATAGGGAGCGAACATGAAAGTGTAATGGTCAGACAGATGTTCTGACGGACTAATCGATTGATTGAATGACGAAGGGCATTCGTGCAATGTTCCTCCCGTTTTGCGGCGATGGGTGTATCATATTGCATTATATTTATTACATTAATGGCGATGCGATGTTTGAGGTAGATTTGTTCAATCTTACCCTAATAAATAGTGATTTTCTTTACAGTTTGGCACGTTCGTTTCGGACAAAACCCAATTTCTCGTGCAGCCACCCAACCACGCAACCGGGAGTCACACCCTGGTGCCTGTTCATGAAGTACTCCCAATCGAAACGGACTTCCTTGTTAACCCGCTGTTCGGTATATTCGTATAATCATATTGAATCTTACTATTTTGTTTGAAATTTACTGTTTAAACAGTTTATTTGAATTTCTAATTCAATTGAATATAATTGTATAGTTTGAATTTTACTGTTTATTTTAATTTTTTTTGCTTCGTCAGCTTTACAATTTTGATTTTTGTTTGGAAGTCGACTATTGTTTGTATCATTGAATTTGTAATATATGCTATTTGATATTAAGTAATTTGCACTCTTTGCTCTGTACAATCTGTTCTTACATTGAAATCATTATATTCTGTATTGACTGGTACTTAATTGCATCCGGAAATTGGTAAAACTTTTTTTATATTAAAGCTCAAACGACGCAAATAAATTAAAGCAGCTCACGTGGAAATTATTGATTTGTATTTAAGATAAATATAAAAGAGCCATGCATTTATATTAAATTGAAAAAAGGTGTGACGATAGTTTCAAATAGGTGATTTAGCAAGCACCACATTCATCTTTACTTAGGAACATATTGAAAGTTCTACTTGAAATTCATGTTGTCCTTCAAATATATCGGCACACCTCACATACTAAAAACACATAATGAAAAAAGCCACACCCTTAAAATATAAAACTTTTAAAAAATAGTTGTAAGCGAATTGCTATGTTTATACCGTTCTGCTATATAGTGTTACAATGCCTTAATGCGCTCAAGATATGTGCTCAACGCAGGTTTTGCGTTTATGAAAAAAATGTGTTTTTTTAATAGACATAACTGTGCAATTGTACAAATTGTGTGGTGCTTTTATGGTAAAAATGTTTTTATGCCTCCGGATCGAATGATCGGGGGTATATTGTTTTTGGCCTGTCTGTCTGTATGTCTGTCCTTGTATGTGTCTGTCATTGTATGTGTCTGTCATTGTATGTGTCACAAAACTTTAACCTTGGTCATAACTTTTGCAATATTGATGATAGCAACTTGATATTTGGCATGCATGGATCTTCACATTTTGAGTGGTGAAAGGTGAAGGTCAAGGTCATCATTCAAGGTCAAAGGTAAAAGAAAATCAAAGCGACGCATTAGGGGGCATTGTGTTTCTGACAAACATCTCTTGTTTATAGTCAGCCATCAGCTGCTACCTTATACAATTTGTCCGAAAAGTTAAACTGAAAAGAGCGCACGCTTAGAACTAATTGAATGACTTGTATGCTTAAATCTCATATAGAATAGTGACATACATGGTTTTCTTAATTTACATAATATGTATACATCTCTAACAAATTGTTGAAAACATACATTTGTTCCATTTGATGTATAGTTTGTAAAAATAATTTAAATTGATACTTAAATATAATAACTACATGTTGATACCGCATCTTAGAAGCATTCATTATTTTTCTGAAAAAGAAAAAAACGTTTGACTGCAAATTTCAAAAAATTATCATTGTATTAATTCAACGATCAGGAATCTGGTAAGGCAAACGTGTATGTAACAAGCGACGAATATTATTGGAACATATGTGTGCAACCTATTAATAATTAATGAATGATATAAACGATGCCCACGAATTCCCGTTTATGTTTATGTTTTGGAGATCGAGACTTTCTTAATAAGACGATGTCAAATCTCGCTGGCACAAGCGGCGAACATCTCCGAAACAAGCGACAGAGCACCGCTTACGAGGTGGAGATCTTCTTCGTCATCGACTTCTCCATGTACTCATTGTACGTACACGTTTGTTTGCCAACGGCAACGTTAATTTTTTATAACAAGCTAACCATCATCTTTAGAAGTGGAATATGTATGCACTTGTTGACATTTCCCTCTGTCAAAGCATTTTAAATTATCAACCAATGGCGGAAAAGCAGAAAAGAAAGGTGTTGGTTTTAGAAGATTTTTTTTGTCTATCATTAAATTATAAAATAAATATATTGCGTTACCCAGGAATTTTTTCATTGATCCTTCGTTCATTAAAAGTATTACTTTAACGAAACCACTATATGTCTGTTTTAAATTCGTTTCATATCTTATTGCGTTAAGTAAATGTTTAGTGAAAACGCTATATCTATGTTTGTTTTCATGAGATTTGTTTATATTATAAAAAAGTTGGTACAGCCAAACGACGGGAACAGAGGCGTCCCGAAAAGCACAGACAATGAGTACCATCAAACAGTTCTACGCCTTTGTATTGAGCTCAGTAAGAGGAATTTGAATAATTGAATACGAATTAACTTAACGGTAACAACACAACTAAAATCATGATATTAAAGCACGTGTATGGCAGGTCGCAGTGGTGTAGTGGATATGGTGTCCGCCTAGCGATCGGGAGGTCACGGGTTCGACTGTGGAAGCGTCCTTTAGATTTGCCCCCATAGACACACAGTACTGGTTTTAGTCCCATAAAACGGACTCGAGAGCATTTCAAATAAGCCTTAGTTTCTATGCAATCAAGCTAAAATAAGTAGGTTTTCAGCAACAAAACGGCAAATAAACACGTGTAATGAAGTATGTCAACAGTATGATTTGGTGAACACGTGAGATTGGATGCAGCAATTTTCTCTTTCTAACTAGAATTCAAAACACATATTTTTGCAATTTATACTTCTTCCCATCCTTATCCAAACCCTCAAACCCATAATTTATGAAACATTCTAAATATATCCAAACAATTTTGCTCCAGATATGCTTCTACACCAGAAGCATTTTTGTGACATCTTGATCATACTTTGTTTTATTTCAACATACCAAGTAAAGACAGACAATCGCAAAAGGGAAGCTGTTGTTGTCTGTCTGATTCTTTGTTTAATTCATTTTAAAGCATACCTCTATACTGTATAAATGCATGTATTTCATTTGCACACAATGATTTTAATAAAGTATACAACAATATGCCCCAAATTGTTTTAGTGCCCCAAAATGTTTTAGACCTTGGTTTGTAACATTTCTATCAGTGACAACAGTATGTGTCCTGTTATCTGTAATTTATGAATTTATACGATTAAAAAAAAGAAATAAATACTAGAAAGAATATATGAAATAATAAACCAACATAAATTGAAATAGTAGATATAATTGGACAAGCATTATGAAACTTTTTGTTCCAAAATATGCAATGGATCATTATTGAGGGCTATTTCTTTCTAAATCTGGATCTCAGCTTTGCGACATCTTGTCGAATGCTTTTCTTTAGCTACTTAACTTGATGTTTCATAAACATTTGAATATAATAAATATTAAAAAAAAATAATAATTCAATTTCATTCAAACGGACTTTGCACAAGCTCTAATGTGAATTGGCGATACATCGAATAAACGACAAGAATAATTATCAGTTGAAATTGTATGATATTAATATTTTATACAATTATAAATACGTTGATACGTGAATATAACATTAAATTATTTACAGCGTTTTGCTTGAATTGCATTTCAAAAAAGACAAATATTTAGATAAATAAATCACCAGATACTTAGGTGATAATATATCGTTCATCGTTCAACAGATGAACATCCGTTACGAGAGCGTCACTGGTTCCGGTTACACAATCTCTCTTCGGTACGCCGGAATATACATAGCAGAGGTAGGTTTCTTTTACAACTTTATTTCATTTATTATATTTCGCGTACGTTCCAATTTATTATTGTAAATATGTCTACCCACGGTTTTGACCTTTGTTTATATCCAATGAAATGGTGACGGACATTTCATCAGTAAATCGTATTGAATAAATTTAATTTCGGAAGTTGTTAAATCTTCCAACTGAGATAAATAGAAACTGTATTCATGTATTCATAATTTTGCTTTGTTACGTCAGAGATGTATCTTTTAGCATGTTTATTGAAAGTTCTCTCTTTTCATTACCCAACAATATAATTTTAGGATAAATTGGTATGTAAAAGCTACAACTATGATTTATTTGTATTTCAAAGTGTATCTTCGCATTATTCTTACTGATTTGATTGAAGACAAGCACAACAACAAGTGTCAACCTGACAAATGATAATCCATGGCAACTTGTGTTATCGTGCGTAGCATCAAATTTGGCCTGTCGCCTCTTGAGGTCTACGTATGATAATTAAATCGAAGAACATATTTGACAACGAAATGCGAGAGTATAAGAGAACACTCAATTGTATGTACAATATATGTGCGACAATCAAATATACACCTGTCGCGTGGCGTATTAAGTTGTCGCTTTAAACTGCCGAGTTTCATTTCGTCCGTCGCTTTGATTATCGTGTGTCTACCTCAAAGATCCGTGTTTTTATCGCAATGTCAATTTCGACTTTAGAAGCGTTTATTCTTTGTGTAATTATTTTTAAAAAGAAATAAAATCTGAATAAATTTGTACGAGATCAGATATTGCTCGTTTTAAATTAAGTTTGATGCGCATAAGAATTGAGGGACCTAATTCAATCAATTCTTTTTGACTTCATAGATTTTCACTTATGATCTTATTTAACAAAATCAACTTCGTATATCCTTTTACATTTTAAACTTTTCTTCGTTTTTTTAAATTACATTGCTGTTTAATTTATAAAAAAAAATGCTGAAGTTCTTTATTACAAGGAAAAGAGGAGTTGTAAACAAAGCCGTCAAGTCAATTTAGACAGGGCGTTAACCGTTTCTATTCAGGAACACCTTTATCCAACTAATTAACGCAGCTTTTAAGTTATTACATCTTGCCACTAATGGTATATTAAAACGAGCCCCTCACGGTGCGTTATATTTTATACGATTTAAATGTTGTTTAACATCGTTTATTTGCTTAATAATATTACCTCATATCTGAAAGTTTTGATGACAAAGACAGGTGTTACATCGACTACAGGTATTATGTTGTTTTGAAAACCAACGTTAAATATTACAAATAAACACACGATAGCCGACTATCTATGACTAAGTTAGTCGTGTGTTGTTGTGTGCTTGGGTTATTTATGATCCGGCTTGGTCGTGTTTGCTATTGAAAATCCGGGAAGCATATGTTAAAACTCCGATAACGTTACCTTCCTCTAAATGCTGTGTTCTCTAGGAACACACAAATCCCTAACCATCAGTCCAATTTTCATCTTCCTTAGCTTTAGAAAACGAGAAGAGAATTACGGTGTGTATAAGTCATTTTGCAAATAAAATGCAAATACAATGCAAAAACAATCTGTATATAGCATGATTTAATTCAGTTGGAGAATGGTCCCACGCAACAAGTACTGTGAATGTTTTGTGTCGGAATCATATGATTCTATGCAGCTGAGGCTAAACAAAACACATGTACTAGATTTGTTTAATCTTCAGACGCCGTCTGCCGCCCCATTCATGGAGAAAAATTTATTGTCGTTCCAAGTTGACGGACGTCAAGCCTTTATAGCTGATACTGTTCTCGACGCGTTCAAGGACTGGGCAAATTCAAACCTTGCTACCATTTACAATTACGACCATGCCATGATGTTAACCTAGTACGTATTATTTTACGTTTTAGAATATAATGTTTTAGTCCTACCTTTGATTTCAGATTATACAATGCCTCTGAATACATTCTCCGTTTGGAGTTTGTTGAAATCTTCGAAATAATCGTAAATATTATTCTTCGAATTTGTCGTAGTTATTGTATATGCGGCCTTTTCTGTTTAAATAACGAAACTGTTGATCTCTGGAGCTGTTCATGATTAATGTTTAATCCATATTTTAAGTTACGAGATGGGTCGAAGCGGAAACGGATTATTTAGCGAGAGTACAGCAGGTACGTCCGCTTTGATGGAAGGACATTTTTATTGAAATTTTATCAACAACATAGTTTAATACTTGTTTTAACTTGATTGCATCCAGTTGTATACACGAACTGCTAAAGTTACATATGAAAATCTTAATTTCAAAATCACATATAATTTTAGCTCTTTAGTGTAGGCTGTTTTATTTTGGTATAAGCTTTAAATAGAGAGCATAATACAATTAAAAGTTGTTGATTCAGATAGATATATGTATTACTTAAATGTGTTCGATTGACTCTTTGTGTACTGTCTTATATTTCTTTTTAATGATGTATTTCAGCTCGTTAAATATGTAAAACGATATACATTCTGTGAATATACACTTTTCAGTTATTATGTATGTGTTCTTCATATTGCTTTTCACCCGTCGGTTGTTCGGTACGTCGTTCGTTAGGACGGTCGGACGGAGTCTTTTCCGCGCAATATATATAAAATGCTTTAATCAAAAACCATTTTATGACGGCTTCTTTACAGCAGATAAAGACCTATATCCATTGTGAGAATAACAGGCCAATGTCAGATGGAGTTGCCTAAGTAAATTTGTTTCAGCATGATATCTTGAGAGTGGCTTGTCATACGATTATGCAAATTGGTAAAGTGGTTACGCGGAAACAAGAGCAGCTGCGTATTCAGTTGGTGGTCACAGGGTTAAAGATCAAGGTTACATGTACTTGGAAGAAGAAAAGTGTGTCGGAACCATTTTAAAAAGCCTTGACGAAGATCATATATAAAATAAAAAAAGATATTATAGCACATTCGTTATATGAAATGAAGAGAAGACACATTTTGATTTTTAGGCTAATGTCACATGAGGTGTACACAGATATTGGTTTCTACATGAATCAAAAAGCAAGATTGTATATAAAACCCTCTAATAGGGTTTCTGATTAATCTGAAGGAAAGCCATAGATGAAAGGCCATGGTCACATAAGCTTGTAGCGAACAGTTCGTTCTAAGACAATATTTTCAAAATGCTCAGACCTAAAACCATGCAAATCGGTATAGTAGTTATTTGGTTAAGAGGCAAACACCATATCAGTTTAGGTTCATTAAGTCATAGGACAAGTTCACATTGACCAGTGTAACGAAAAGGGTTTCTTCACAACGCGTTTTCATATTATAATCTTAATTGGTATGCTGGTTACTTGTGAGGAACAAAATATGCCTAATGTTTTGAGGTCAAATGATCAAATATTAAGGTCTAATGGGCTAGTGACATAAAATGTGTTTCTACACATTATTCAGAACATGCTTAGGATCTAATAGATCAATATACTGGTAAGTCGTGACACATTATTATTTTTAAATCAACACAACAAGGGTTAACCTCACGAGGGCGACCTGGCTGCAACTTTTGCAATTATCTATGCATTTTAGAAATATTCAATTACTTTTATGTATTTCTGTTACAATCCGGTCTTGTCATTCAGGACTCGCATACACGCCCGGGGCATGCGAGAATCTTCGATACTCAGTCGTCGAAGACCATTTCAAGGCCATAATCGCAACTGTTGCCGCTCATGAACTTGGGCACAAGTATGTTGATGGAAAGCTTATACAAAACTACAAGTGCAACATATATTTGTGCAACGCATTGACTACATGTGTATACATTACGAAATTAAAATGATCGGTACAGGGCATATAAATGGTAAATCGCAATATTGCCTAGATAGTATATTCAATACATCAATTATGGAAAAGGTGCTTTGCATATGATACGTATGAGCCGTGAGGTTTTTATTTGGTTCTGTTTGAAACGATCGCTTATCATACAGTGTTGCAAACAAAAATCTTCATTTGTGAATCATTAAGCCTATCAGAAGAAGCTTACCTGCCTACCTGACTACTTGCCTTCCTGCCTACCTGCCTACCTACCTTCCTGCCTACCTTCCTACCCGCCTAAATGCCTACCTACCTGCCTATATACCTGCCTGTATGCCTGTCTGTCCGTCTGTCCCTCTGCCTACGTGCCTACCTGCCTGTCTGTCCGTTTGCCTACCTACCTGCCTGCCTGCCTACCTGCATACCTGCCTACCTGCCTTCATGCCTACCTGTCGAAATTCCTATATGTCTACATGCCTTCCTGCCTGTCTGCCTGTCTGTCCGTCTGTCCGTCTGTCCGTCCGTCCTTCCATCCATCCAACCATCCATCAATCCATCTATCCATCTATCCATCTATCTATCCATCTATCCCTCCCTCTCTAGGGCTAACAAAAAAGGTCGCGTATATTGCTTAACAGAAATGGAATAAGAATAGGACATAATTGGGTTTACACTTTAAAACTGTCGAAAATGCATCGGGTTAAACATTTCAGCACGAATAAGTCGAAAATTACAATTACCATATGTCGACCAAACATATTCCCTGATTTTATATTTGTAAACATAGGATAAATCTACAGCGGTGGAAACAATCAGCATATTGTAAATATTTGGTCTGTCAGCGTTTAAACAAAAATGGGCTTTTCATTTTTAAAGTAAACATTGGGTATGTCTGCAGTTATTATATTGATTGAGTTAAATGATAATATCACCTATGTGTCTTTTTAAAAATCATGATTTGTTTAAACTTCCAGTTTGAATGCACAGCATGATGATTCAGGTAACTTTTGCACGGATGCCAACTTCGTCATGTCATCATCCACGTCTGTAAGCGAAGATCAAACACTGACACGTAACCAGTTCCTGTTTTCGAGTTGCTCGATCAGTTACTTTACAGGATATATAGCGACACTGAAGAGGTGCGCTCTCGCATTAGCAATATTTATATTTAATAAACAGTATATTATGTAAACGCAATTGATATGTTTATGTGTTTAATCAATATTTTACCTTAATATTCATTAAAGACCTAACATATTAGATTTAATGCACAGTGACAGTCATTTGTTTTTTTTTATTTGGCTATGGTTAATCATGCAATCATGTTTAGCAACAACAACAACTGCCTGTCCACTCGTACCGCTAACTACAACACTTCTGACTTGGACCCATACCTTAGTCACCTTGCCGGTCAGGTGTATCCTCCGGACACTCAGTGCCAGTATATTCAGGGTGCGGGTTCTGCCCTTTACCGGGTAAATATCCATGCATGTCGGCTATAGTTTTTTATGTATCCACTGTGAAACACCTTATGCAGATATCTTCTACCTTCAAGAAAATTTCCAACATAGCCACTTTT
Source organism: Dreissena polymorpha (assembly GCF_020536995.1). Lineage (NCBI taxonomy): Eukaryota > Metazoa > Mollusca > Bivalvia > Myida > Dreissenidae > Dreissena > Dreissena polymorpha. Next base: position 98,192,208 of record NC_068358.1, on the reverse strand, counting down.
TTAATAATTGATATGAGAAGTTCGCTTTAATCAGAAATGTTTCGTCTACATCTGAATGTAACTAAGACTGTTGTATACAAACAGTACTATCTTCACAGTTGGCGTGATTTAGGTACATGTTGTGTACGATTTGTTTTGTTTCAGGGCTATTACAACTATAATTATAGCAGCATTTGTACTTTGTTGGCCTGTATTATTCCGGGCACAGGCGGTTATTCTTACCATTTGGCTTGGGAGGGAACGACATGCGGAAGCGGAAAAGTAAGTTATGATTTCATGAACGCGTTGATGAATATATTTGCATGTTAAATGATGTATGTGTTGCGTGATTTTATAATTATATATGTGATACAATTATGAAACAGTTCAACTCAGAAAAAGATTAAACTTTTTTTTTAAAGTTGTATTGAATGCAACGAAACAATAATTAAATAAATGTGTTTGGTTTAGTTATTTTACATATATAATAGTTCTATAACCACTCAATCGTAAATGTCATACTGTTTTCTAGATATGCATAGCCGGGCAATGTATGGCATCAGCATCGGGTCCGTCCATTACTGACGGTAAGATACTTTACAGTGGAGATTAAAATAGAACGGAATTTTCGAAATAAAAAATAGCAACTACGCATAGTTCATGTCTATTGTATTAAATACAAAAATACGTAAATGAAAAAACATGAATAGATTTGGGACGAATCGAACTATAAACGCAATCTTACGTTGACAGTTTCTTTTCAAGTTGCCGAACTAATAACAATGATAGACAATATGCCCTTATCGGTTTTACAAGTAATAAGTGAACCTATATAATAAATGCTCATATGGTTCATTAACGAAATCATTTCATTAGAGTCATGCGCATTCGGCAACACTCCTGGTAACCTCCTCGGGACCCCGGTAACCACCTGTGCCGCCATTGTCGGGAGCACAACGACCTCCTACAACTGCTACCAAGACTATTATAGGGGGCAATGCTGTGCAACGTGCGAGCAGTACCGCCTCACATACATCAATATAAAAGGTATCCACGCAATCATTTTATAATATGCTTATACATGTACTCAATGTTTACAAAACGAGCAAGGAGAATGGGGTTGTACAAGAACCAGCATCGTCTTGTTTTCTTTTGTTTTGGTTGGATTTTCGCCGTTTTCATCAGAATTACAGTCACATCACGACGGTCAGCTAAGCAACTCATACTTTTCCCGAGTTAGCTGATTTTACCAGAACTGAATGCACATTGTAATGAAAACTGCCTTAATTGAATGAGAGGTATTTGTACATATGCTTTAAAAACATTCAAAGACAACAATACATATAACAGTCTTATACGCAGTTCCATTGAATTAGTTCCACCAATGAATTAAAAATCAATTTAAGTTTGAAACACTATCAAAAGAGAAAGCTAGTGATGAATATACCCGACCACTTTTCCTGTAGTTATAAGTACATATATAGAAGTTTTGTTATATTAGTTTGAGTTACTTTCGAAGCATGGTAATGTCTATATCTACGTGTTGATTCAAACGACCGATCCTTTTTAAACTACATACATGATTTTCAATTACAAATTTCGAATGGGAAGTAGTTTTCAAAATTATCATTATTTCATACATCTACTCAGTATTATTAAGTATTACGACTAGTACAAATACTATGCGCTGTATAGGAAATATGCGTATATAGTTTTTGAAATGCAGACTAACGCTCATTATTGGTGAAATTGAAGTTATTTGCATAACTATTATTGTATGATGTAGCACAAACAGATTGAAACAACCTTTAAATATCGTTTGTTATTACTATAGTTACTATAAATGATCGAGTGAAGTACAAATAGGAAAGAAAATACGAAATTGTGTTTTGTAGATTGTACCTATGGAGACAAAGCGAGCTGGTGCTCCACATTGTCACTTAGCGGTTGCTATAGTAACGCAGACCAGTGTTGTCAGTCATGTCCGGCTAGAGCGTTGAGTATTCCCAGTAAGTACACATTTTTGTCACACAAACCTTTGGTCATTTTTACCGAAATGAGATTTTTAGCACATAATGAAATAAATGTATCATAATATCGTTAAAAATTAATATATGAAGAATATATTCAAACCAGATATTATACTAATTATACAATATTCAGTTATTAATTATAATAGTATTAGAAATCGAATTTCATGACTTGAAAACGCAATATCATTGTAGATTGCCCTTATGGGGACCGAGCATCAGGATGCGATGTAACATTATGCCCCTCATATACCGAGAACACAAGAACTGTGAGCTGCTGTCTGACATGCGCACATGCTACCACTACCACTGCCACTACAACTACAACAGCTGCTACAACTACTACAACTGCAGCTTATACCACTACAAATGCTGTTCCTACCACTTCAACTGCTGCTCCTACCACTACAACTGCTGCTCCTACCACTTCAACTGCTGCTCCTACCACTACAACTTCAGCTCCCACCACTACAACAGCCGCTCTAACAAGTACAAATGATTCGCCAACTACTACTTCAGCTGCTCCTACCACTACAACTGCTGCCCTCAAAACAACAACCGAAGCTCCTACCACTATAAGGGCTGCTTCTTCCACTACACTTGCTGATCTTACCTTTTCAACTGCAACTGTTGCCACTACAACTGCAACGTCTACCCATAAATCAGCTGCTCCTATAACTACAACTGTGATTTTTTCAGCTGCAAATGCTGCCACTTCAACCACAACTGCTACAATTTCCAATGCATCTCCTACTACAACCACTATTACTGTTGCTCCTACCACTAAATTGGTAGCTATTTCATCAAAAAATGCAGCTCCAGCCACAACAACTCCAGTTTCAACCACCACAAAAGTAGCTTATACAACATCAAAATCCGCGCCAACTACCGCTTCTAGCACATTTGCAGTGTTCAGTACCCGCATCACTGTGATTATAATGCGATTTCCACTTCATCTCGTCAACATCGACTTCGGATATCCATTTTCCATTTCATACAGAAACCTCATGATTGACCTGAGATATCAGGTCTGCAACACAAGAATTGTGTATTTTTAAACATAAAATTCTCGCGTAATACACTACATGGCAGCATTGGCGCTGTATTACTTTGGATTGTCTATGATTTTGTTGTTTTTGCCTCATTAACGATTAAGTATAGCCGTTCTCACGCCCAGAGCTATGAATATTTATTTTCAGCTATTTTAGAACCAGTATTTAATTCATATTATATCTAAACATATCGCAGTAAATGTTGACGATTTTACGTATTTTCGTGAAACGGTCATAACTATAATTCTTTTTTTTCCAATTTTACAAAATACACTTGTATTGCTAATCAATTGCTAGTACTAAATATTATTCAATCTATACTTACATGTAATCTCATATAGTTATACTAACATACATTTATGTTGCAGTTGTTGATTGTTTACCAGAATACAATGAGGCGACGAGTAAGAGACATAGTCATAATTGACATGCGGTATGACAACTTTTTTTCTCAAACGTTTCAGTTAAACTGAATTTAACTTGCAGATTAAAAACTCCAGCTTTTCGAGATATATTTTGAAATAACGAATTGAAAGCAGTTATTTTCAAAACAGCTTTCCTCTAGCTTTTCAAAATATAATTTTAAATTACGTATTGAAAGCAGTTATTTTGTAAACATAGTTCAAAGGGGAAGTGTTAAGATATACTCCTAAATTGATTATTCTACTGACGGTTTCATGAGTGATGAAACTTGCTAATACCTTATGCATTTTTAAAGGCGCGGAAGCCTGGTAGCGACGTACGAGGTGGTTTACGATGACACACCGGAATCAGCGACGGAATTTACCGATGCTAATCTTAGCCTCGTATCTGGCAACCAAAATGTTACTATATTCAACGAGACGGTGTCTGCAACTTCCGTTCAAGTGAAAGACGCTATTGGTAAAACAGTTTCTTGAGTTTCATCTAAAACATTACTAGTACTAAAGAAAATAATTTGTTTTGGTTATCATAGCATGAATACACGGATATATGTGTTGTAGGCTGCGTCAAGTTTTGTAATGATTGCATTTGGCATTAAATTTCCTTGTTCTCTAAGTTTTATATCATGTCGCAGAGGAGACCACGTATATCCTATGGTCATTTGGAAAAATCTATATTGCAAAATTTGCAACTTGCGTAAACCCCATTATAACAAGTTATAAAAATGCTTCCTCGTTCCCATAATTGCATATGTTTATCTACAGTACGTTTTTGCAGAAAGTCTGTTTTGATGGTCATGTAAATAAGAGTCTCGAAAAAGAATATTTTTAATATTTAGTTACCAAGGAGACATTGAGTGAAAACGTGTGTCCTCTATTCGATGCCACCAGAGGCTGTGGACAAGGTTCCCATTGTGAGAATCAGGCAGGGAAACCAGTATGTGTGTAAGTGATGTTTTGTATATTATTTTTGAATACAATTTGTACAAAATAGTCATGTTTTATAATGCGCCCCACATTATATGATGGAATAGTTAAAATATTTGTTTCTGCTAAATAGTGGTTTTTATAGGAGCATCGTCATGTAAATATGCGTCATTTATACAGTCTAGTTAGGAGAATTAGCGGACAGTGTAACTCCCCACTAGACTTCGTGGATGAGCAGAAGCTGGTCTAGAGCTATGTATAAGGCACAGTTTCGCATGACTCGACTCATAAGGGGAACAATAAAAAATTACAATTTGTGTATTCACTGGTTCAGAAATTCTTAACGCACAAGTTTTATTTAACATATGTTTCGATGTGTACTTTGTTATTGTTTCACTTTGGTTTTTTAATTACTAGTAATACGTAGAGAAAACAGGTAACTGTTCTATCGGTGTGCTATAAATCAGGTACGGCTAAAAAAAGGACCGTGAATTTGCCGAACCGTTATTTTATTCGTGCTTAGCTTGATATATAACAAACCGATAGGCAGTAAAATGTGTTACTGTTAATCATATCTCTACGAATTTATTGTTCAAGGAACCACTTACAGAAATCGCTATGACGCTGTAATTTTAAGGGTAAACGATGATGTTTGACATGTTAAGTCATGAACACTTGCTCTTATTATTTGTAAAATATGGCTTTTTCTGTTTTGTTGTGTTTTTGTGTCTAAAATATATTACATCTCGGTATCAAATTGTTTGTTTTGTTGAATCTGACTATATTTTTTCAAATATTCTGATAATATGGTTGATTCCGATTCCGAGGAATATGCCTACCTCAAAACATTGACTGCTATAAAACATGTTTACATCATAATTTGTTATATCGTGCACATTTAAAAAAGACATTTGTACATTTGTTATGTACTTAATTTGTTTCAGTAATGAAAGATTAAAAGTTGACTCAGTTCAGTTCTCAATCTTACATTAAAGATGAACCAATAGTTATTCGTTATTTTGTGTTGCATTTCAGACGAGATGAAACAAAAGGTAAGATCGTTAGCGAATGTTATTAAAGACCAATTTAATTGTGACAATTCTTAAACAAATATTTTCATCAATATGTTAAGTTTTAATGATTGAGCAAATACTGTTTTAATTTGTAATTTAGTAAACGGTGGCTTTCACTTTGTTTTAGTCAAAATGTTGTTTTATGCAAATGCATCTGTGTTTTTGCAGTTGGTACTATCGTCATTATATTTGCTGCTGTTTGCAGTGCGGTTGTACTGTTAATCCTGATCATGATTATGTTCGTCTGCATCACTGCGTCGTCACAATTGAACAAGGTGAACGTTATACATTTTAAAACATAAAAGCGAAATTGAGATTGCACTCTCGTGTTCTATTTATAAAAGTTGTTGGGCAAGCACACACTCCACGAAATGATAGAATATGTAAATTGTGTACCCTTATAAAATTTAAGATGAGTAACATTTTGTACAAATATGTATTATATATCAGTTTTGGAACTACACCTATACCAGATATGAACAAAAATAGTATATTAACATTTTTACAATCATTGAATTAAACTAACAAAAAATCTATATTGATTGGTCTTGCACATTTCTGTCTGAATGCATTAAAACTTAGATCCTAATTTGCATATATTTATCAGAGAATGTCCCCCTCGTCTCAAAGTTTGTATTGAGTATATTAAAGCCAACAGCATAGTTTCTTTTAATAAATACCGGATTTCACATATTCACTTAAATAAGCTGAAACAAAACGAGCCTTCTCTTACATAATACATTTTTACGAAAAATTTGTATTTGTAAAAATTTCATTCAAAAAATGTTTGTATGTTTTACTTTTACTTTTTCTTGTTCTGTTTTTCAATTATTTTGTTATTTTGACTCATATGTATTTTTTTTTATTATTGTATTATTGTTTTTGAAGAAAGGCCGTATTTAGTCACAAATATATGTTTTTGTTTCTTTCTTTAAAAGACTGACTATCATTTCGTTTTCTCTAGATCGATCTATTAAGGCAAGAATGGTTGCGCTGCCAGCATGCGACTCTTGGTTTTTTACATCATTAAGTATACACAATTCCGAGAATAACATGATTCAGTGTAAACCTTAAATAAATAAATAAATAAATACGTAAATAAATAACAGAACACATTCATATATACATTTCTTAATCAAATGCTGGTGTCCATGCCTCGCTCTCACAGTAGCACCCTTGTTTACAGCCTAGGCTGATCTCAAATAGATTCACATGCAGTTTTGAAAATCACAACATGTGTACGCGAGCGTTTTTTTAATTGAATAGATGTTGTTGTGTATGTGCTGATACAGATGAGTTCGTATAACTTACTATATGATACAATTTATCAGATCAGTAATACAGCTTAATATATCAATTAAATAAGAGATTTCTGACAGATTCACCAACGATGTTTATATATTAAAGGGACCTTTTCACGTTTTGGTAAATTGACAAAATTAAACAAAATTGTTTCAGATGCGCAAATTATCGTTGTAGTTATGTTATTTACAAGACAACAGTAAAACTGAACATTTACCATGGTCAAAAATATAAATTATACAGTCGCGCTAGGAGTTCCGAATCAGTTACGATATTTACATCACCGAAGGTTATAATTTAAAGTTTTACAAAGCAAACTTTATGTTTTTAGAAGGTCACATTTTTTACTAATTTCGACTTCAGAATGCATTTCATGTTCGCCTTGGTAATAACCCGTTGGAATTAATAATTACCCGCTCATCTGAATGGTATGTTTAAACCATACGAAGGTGTTCCGAATCACATGACTCATTGGTCAATCGTTTGCAAGATGCATTCTGTGTGAAGGTCAGGGATCGTCTCAAAACATTATTTGGCTGTCAAACATCTGTCAAAAGGCAGTTCACTTGATTTCTGTTGTGCATTAAAGTGATGAAATGAAACAAGCAATAGAAACAACGATTTCAATGTTTTAATCTCGACAATAAAAGATGAGAACTAATCAATCACAGATCATTTTTGTAAAAAAGCTCCCCCACCCCTCCCCAAAAAAAGAATCAAACAATAAAATGAAGAAAAGTAAATCAACATATATAAACAAATTTACAGTTACACTAACTAGTTTTGAATGATTCTTGAAATAAGACCCTGCATTTATGTACATTTCTCCAAACAAACAATTTAATATAATATCAATCTTTGTTTGAAATTAAGTGAAGTGAAGTTTTGACCATATTAATAAAATGAACAACTGCAACACAAATTACAGTAAAGAAAAATAAGGGGAATAGTACTGTTAAATTGAGACCACTAACCAAATACATCACAGCCGATACCTTTGACATAAAACATGTACACGAAAACATTTGCAAAGTATTTGCAAAAGTTAATAAGTAACCAATAGCAGATGCATCATAAATGTATACATTTTAAACTTTAGATACATTTGAAACAGAAACTGCAATAACTTTGCATGCATAAATGTGTTTTAACACAGACAAAGCAATAACTTTGCTTAAATATGGATAACTACAAATGTGTTAATAATCTAATGGAAAACATAATAAATTAACAAAAAGAACGTACTGAACATATTAAGAAACGCAAACCAATGACTAGCACAATGTCACATTTCCAATACTGACATTACATTGTCAGCCTCCATTTTTGAAATGAAATCTCTCAAATCGTTCACAATCTCAATGTAAGAGTGTGTAGGCTTTAAAAAGTATCTGCATGGCAAAACAACACTACCCGTAATGCCTTGTTGCTCTGGCCATGGGTATGTATTTGGTACTGGTTCACCACATGTCTCAGCATACACATTTCCACCAGCATCTAAAACATTCCTTTCAATAGGTGCCAACTCTCTGGACACATGACCAACAGGCAAACCGGCAATGTCAGTCAGATGGAGCCGTCGTTAATCATCGGTTAACATACCATGCAACTCTGCATCACAACAGTTCGGCTCTGGAACCCGAACCAAACAAGCACAGTTGTCATGTATGTTTAAATGCTCTCTGACCACCAAACGTTTTTTGGGTGGGTTTGTCACCGGTGGCCTGGTTTTGTACACATGATAACCCTTAATCACATAGTTCTGCGGACATATTAAGTTTGATGAATTCAGGTCACTGTCTTTGGAACACTGAGCACTGGATTCAGTGCTTCTGTGTGATACCTGAAAAGTACACAATAACCTGTTGTTTAAACGCATTATCATCAGTATGGTGATTGAAGATTTGTTAAGATTATTAAACAAATAAAAGGTAAATAGTGCTCCTTTAAAGTGTGTGTGTGTAATTCAGAAGTTTATTAACAGGTCATTGCGGAGTCTTAACGACTACATTATATGAAAACCTGCGCATGTCATATTTCAGGGGAAAATATTTCATTTTAAAATGGTTTATGGGCATTTTTTACTGTTGAATTGAGCTTAAAAGAATTAACAGGTGAAAAGAGTTAGTTAAAATGTGGTTACTGATAAATTATCTGCAACTCATCTTGCTACCAGTTGTTTATAAAAAATATATTTTATATTCGATATTTTACATGACACACCCAGTCCTCTAAGCCGAAATGATCCGTAAAACAAAATTGAGTCTTTGTGTCGTATGAACGAATCTGCACTAAAACTAAATTTTGGTTCACATCGTACATGCATGATCAGTTGTCAAGCGAAAGTACGGTTGATAATCAAATGCATTATTTTTCTCTTTCCGGGATATTGTTTTAGTATGTTGATGCTGCATTAACAAATATAAGTGTATATGAAATGAAAGCACCAAAATTAAACAACGGTTTAAATAGACACCTATAAACTGTTAGATGCCCATAGTATCACTTTAAGCCAAAGTATTAAAATTTACCTCGGCTGCCTGGGTATTCGCAAACGAAATACATTTTATATAAAAAAAACAGTTCACGGTGGCCAATGAGACCTTTATTTGCACTGCTAGACAATTTACAGATAATTCATGTCTGGTTGCCCTGAAAAGTACAAGGTTTCTTTGCAAAGGGAGTGCTGAAAATTAAAAACAAGCGAATTCGTTGAATTGATATCCCCCGCCAAATTTCAAAATTGGGACGGACGGACGGACGGACGGACTGACGGACAACGCCAATTCTATATCCCACCACCTTAAGCGGGAGGGGGGAGTAATTAGTCTAAATGTACAAGAAATTAAGAATGGTTGGTAAACATGGGCCCAACATGTGTGCATAATTAGTATTTGGGAAAATCAAAAACTTAAAACATAACATTTTATGCATATAGTTTTGATAAATGAAATGTATTAATGCACAAACAAGTTTCATTGAAATGCACGAAAGCAGTTCAACAAATGCTTCTTGTCACAAAAGTTTTCTGGACGGACGGAAAACGCCAAAACAATCTCATCCAGATAAAAGGACGGATGGACAACGCCAAAACAATATCCTCCTCCAGCTAAAATTATGAGAGGAGGAAGGAAAGACAAGTCAGCGACTAAATGCTCGCCCTTGTTGGAGCACAAAATATCTAACCTGTAATTTCTAAGTACAAAGATGTATACATAATTCTGGAAATATTGCTGGTCAGTTTAGGAGTTTAGCGAACGACCTTACATGAAGCATTTGTGTTACCTTCACCCTTCATGTGAATTGTATGGCCTTATATGAAGTATATTGTGTGACGTTCACCTTAACCCTAGACATGAACCTTGACCTTAACCTTAGACATGAATCTTACATATGACACACAGCAAGGAAGAAGATGGAGAAGAATTATGGAAGGTTATTACAGAATCCACTGATGCATAGGAAAATAATGGCTAAATAATAAATATTTCTACAAATGTGTGACCTTACAAATGTGACCTTGACTTTGCACTGCCTGATAACTGAGAACAATTAAATAAGGACATTTTGAAAATCCATTTTAGTATGGAAGAATCCTTACCAAATAAGGCATATTTAATCAAAATGTGTGATTTTGCCCTTTGTGTGTGACTTTGACCATTACCCTAGCAACCTGGAACTTATATTTGACACTCAGGAAGATAATGGAGAACAATTGTGGACAGTTATTAAAGAATCCATTGATGCATACTAAAGGAATGACTAAATAGTAAATACTGAAAAATTCTTCAAATTTGTGACCTTTGAACCCAATGTGTGACCTTGACCTTAGCCCCTAGGATTATAGGTGTTGTATGTGAAGCACCCCAAGATAATTGAGTACAAGTATGGCAAGTGTCGTAACTCTGGCGCATGTGTTAATGGAGATAGAGCTCTAAGCTTATATAAGAAAGCTTTTTTTTCAACATACAAAGGGCCATGACCTTAGCCCCTACGATTATTGGTGTTGAATGTGAAGCATCCCCAGATGACTGAGAACAACTATGGCAAGTGTCATGGCTCTGCCTCAAGTGTTAATGGAGATAAAGCTCTAAGCTTATATTAAAAAGCATTTTTTCAAGATACAAAGGGCAATAACTCCGTTATTAAGAGATGGTGAACAATGCCATTTGGCGTGCATCATCCTCTGATACATATATATACTCATACCAAGTTTCAATGAAATCCGCAAAATCACTTCCAAGATAGGGCACCGGACACAAAAGTGCCGGACGGAAGGACGGACGGACAACCCCCAAAAAATATCCCTTTGCCAATGGCGGGAGATAAAAAGACCTCTCAGCTCCTCGAGCGCTGTGCCGCTATAATGGCCTCTCTAGACGCCACAAGCCGTCGATCCGAACCTAAGAACGGTTTCGAAAGCACGTTTATCGTACTGCATACCGCCGTCACCGACACTTCCGTTATCTTCATAGCCACCCCCCCCCGCGCCTTGAAATCCTATATAACTGCCTAAGGTCCGCCTCGTCCCTCCTCTACGCTGTCACCCCCGCTGCTCCACCCCCGCTGCTTCCGTCCCTCTTCCAGAGATGTAGTGAAACCACTATCCACCTAGGGACTATTACAATTCCGGTTGGCGATCATTCCAAGTTCTGGGAGTCAGCGAAGTCAGCGGGAGAGGACGTCCGGGTCTAGGGATGACGGTTCTCGCTTGATTAACGCAGCAGCCCGCTGAAGTTCTCCTATCTGACCCTCCTCAGACGATTACGTGAAACCACTATCCATTTGGCGATTCTTCGAAGTTTTTAGAAAAATATTATGCGGTTGACTCCCGCCCTGGACGCCACGTGCACGCTCCAGCTGCTAACCGAGCTCATTTAAAATAGGGAATTCTGTTACATGTGTAGGGTTACCTTGATTGTTTTTACAATCGCCCTTTTCTGTTACATTTTGAACTTAATTCGCAAGCTGACAGGTTCAATCGCCCATTGGCGATTTTGTTGATCGGAAAAGCTGAAATATAATATCCTAACTTTGAAATAAAGTTAGAAAAATACGTTTTAAATAATTAGATTGAACAAAAAGATTTTAAATTGTTGTTGTTTCTTGTCACTTGCTAGTCGCATATTCACCGCATGAAATGTGTGTTACTAATTGCACGTGCATTCAAACCACACGTAAATGTTCATAAATAAAAATTATACTTCGGGAGATCACATTATTTGTGTCCTCACATGGATTACTGTTTATTTATTTTTCACCATCAAAATATATGTTATTCTAAAATTTGATTAGCACGCAGTTTTCTTTCGACACATTCAAAACATATTTTCAGAGCCGTGTCATGCAAAAATGGGTCTTATGGCGCGTTGGCTAGCGTAGCTAAGCCCTGTCTGCGCAGATGCAAAGACTGGTCAGGAGCTGCGCTGTCCGCTATAAATCACGCATGGTTGCGTGGTTTCATTTGGTATCTCCTGACCTACTGCGAGATGCGCAAGCTGGACCATAGCTACATGAACTGTGATTTACTTATCATTATGAAACAATTATGAAATGGAATTTGTTTGCATATTAAAATAAAGCATTTTTCTTTTAATATTTTTTTTTGCTTTACGCAATGAAATATTGGTGTCATTGACCACTTAGTAAAATAGTATTGGATTTGTTTGTTTTTTTTCCGTTGATCTGATAAAACATAGGCTGTTATTAAGGTTGGTAGCTAATAGCCTCAACTTCGCACGTGTATGTGGATACATTCAGAGAGCATTTAAAAGTCCTGCCGTGTCTTCGCGAACGCATCTCTTGGCTTACCTGCCCCTGTTACCTTTAAAGATAACTGTGCTACAGCACTTTCAATTAAATTTAAGAATTGAATAGCATTTTACTGCATTTCGTCGGTGTATGAACTGTCGGGAAAATTACGCCTAATTTGCATAAACGCCGACGCAAACGTTTAATTGCGTTATTGTATTTTGCTACCAAATTGTGTTACCCAGTTGTAACCTTTGTAAATATCCAATATAAATTTTAGGACATTTTCTGCCCGTAGGCCCGAATTAATAAATGTAAGTGTCGTAGTTGATACAAAATATGTTAACTGAAAATATAGAAAAAATAACCCATTTATGCCTTGTGGACTCTGCCATCCTTCTAAATTGGATCAATTTATTTCCATAATTAGGGATGTCTAGTATATTTATTTCTATACTAGAGTTGCGACACCTTAAGGGTTTCGCGGGATAGAATTAGTGGGGAGATCAAATCAAATCGAAAACCGATCATTTTAAAAAAATTGGTACGAAAAAAATTAGATACGAAAAAAATTTGGGTACGATCAAATTGGTTCGAAAAATATTTGGGTACGAATAAATTTGGATACGAAAGAAAATTGGGTACGAAAAAACTGTGGGTAGGAAAAAAAACAAATTTGGGTACGAAAACAAATTAGAGTACGAAAAAATAGAGTACGATAAAATAAGGGTACGAAAAAATATTTGGGTAGAAAAACAATGGGTAAGTATATAAAATTTGGGTACGAAAAAATTTGGGTACGAAAAAAATTGGGTACGAAAAAATGGGGAAAAAAAATTTGAGTACGAAAAAGATTAATTGGGTACGAAAAAACATGTGGGTACAAAAAAAATTTGGGTACGAAAAAATGGGTACGAAAAAAAGTTTGGGTACGAACAAATTTGGGTACGAAAAACATTTGGGTACGATAAAAATGGATACGAAAAAAAATTCGGTACGAAAAATTTGGGTACGAAAACAATTTGGGTACGAAAAAAATGGGTACGAAAAAAATTTGGGTACGAAAAAAATATGAGAACGAAATATTTTGGGTACGAAATAAATTAATTAAAATCAAATTTGAATTGTCTAGCGCGTGAATTGTCTCCTGGGGTTGAATTGTCTTGGGGTTGCTATTAACGCTACATGTTCTTCCGGCCAAGCCACGTGTTTATAGCTATTGCGCAATAAAAAACACCACTTTTTCGGGATTTAATCAAAAACTGGATTATCCCAGACATAACGAATACGCCAACAGGTAGATCGCATTCTGGTCCATATACATGTCAAATTTCAGCAAACGTGTTGGGTCAGTTTTTAACACTCTCAAATCGCTGCTATACGCTGGAGCTTATCGAATTTTAGTCGCCATTATCATTCGTTCAATTGAACGTCATCAAATGATGACGTCAATATATCACTCATTCCATATTTAGAATATTTCTTACAGAAATTCTTTTAAGCAAACAGCGCAGACCCTGATGAGACGCCGCATGATGTTTTTATCATTACGCTGTTTGCCAAGCCCTTTTTCTAGACGCTAGGCATAAATGGATTAACGCTTCTATTCATTTTCCGGTTTTAGCCGATTAACATCAAAGATCTATCATAAAGCATGTTTATTGATGGCTATTTCTGTAGATTCCCGAGAAATGTTATTAGAAGATAAATCGGCTAAGAAAGCATCAACTATTATGTAGTGCTTTAATAGTGCATTCTTGCTGATTATAAATTTTCCGGCAAACAAAGCAATAAGTGTTAACAGTCAAATAAAAAACATACATGACAATATTTTCAATGTAGCAGATATGATCATGTGAAACAAATACAAAATCTTCAGCGCTGAGCGTCGTTGCAGTACTTGGAGTAACTTTAACTATATGTCTAAACATAACTTTTTTTATAAAGATCTTTCTTGAGAAGCTCTGAGTATGTATGTATGTATGTACAACAGTGCAAAAATAAATGGTGGAGCAATATTGGTATGATTACAATACAACAAATTCAATAGATAAAGACGTATAAGAACAATATAAGAATAATACGCAGGAGCACGTCAGTAAAAAAGAACGTGCTTAACACGTGTTGTTTTGAATTTAAAGTACTAATTTATGTTGGATAGGAATTAATCCATACTACATGTACATAACTTACCTCCCTTTACAAACAACATAAATAATATTATCACTCGATTTCATTTTTAAAGTAACACTATTTGTATGACGATTGATATAAATGTCATTTTATTCAACTTTATCTCCGTTTAAACATAGTATTTTGTAATTGTCGATGCCTTGGATTTTTGTCTGTTCCATATCAATACGAGTTTTCAATAATTAAGTTCGACACAGCTGAACAGTGCATATTAATTGTCATTTCATGCATAATTATAATGGTTGTAACACGATACTTGGCAATCATCCAGCAATTAGTGACGTCCATCATCGAGCAAAAACTGAACACATGTTGGTATTTCTGAAAATACAATCGAGCATGCATAAATATCGGATGAATGAGAAAGGTGTATCAAATTAATAATTCAATTTACAAAACCATTTTACCAAAAAACTTCAGTTGAAATTTTTACATTCGTGCACCATATATCGGCTTTTGCTTTGCCTTTGGCATGAGCCGTCATTACGCAATCGTGTACCTTATAGCGGCTTTCTGTTATAATGCCGTTGAAACTTAATCTGGTATTAGGTTATTTTCATGAACCATTAATGACATTGAATTTATGTTGTTTATAATTGTCCAATGCGTATAATATTCTGTATACTAATATTTAATATAACATTTAGCTTGTTACGCTGCCGTACTACGTATTACTATAATTGTTAAGTATATTACTTACGTTGCTGGAGAATTACGTTCGTCTAGAATGTCTGACGTTTCCATTTGATACAGCGACGGGATACTCGTAGGCTATACGAATACAAGATCAAAACATTACCCATGTATGCCTAGCGTCTAGAAAAAAGGCCTTGGCAAACAGCGTAGACCCAGATGAGACGCCGCATGATGAGACGTCTAATCTGGGTCTGCGCTGTTTGCTTAAAGGAATTTCTGTAAGAAATATTCTAAATATAGCAATAAATATACTAGACATCCCTAATTTTGGAATTAAATTTATCCAATTTAGAAGGATGGGAGAGTCCACTAGGCATATATGGGTTAAGCCGATCATGTTACAAGGAAACACAGACACTGTGAGTTTGGGAGGGTTTGGTTAGACTACGTTGCACCACAGATCTTGATAGACCTTTGGTTTTACCCAATCAGATTTATTTTTTCACATTGACAATGTGATAATCGTACCATTGAACAATTCCAAAGGCGGATGCCATATCTTTATTACAGTGTTATCTTGTTAAATGATAATGTATGGGACATTTGTCTTATTGTTATAATATTAACGAGCAGATGCCTTTGCTTGCCTCATTTCGTTGTATATATTTTATAAAGTACAAAGCTTGAATAAACATACCGTCTTCTGTTAATGACTACACATATATTTTGATCACAATTTCACTTATAATATGCGGTGTAATACACCTTATACACATGTCCCTTACCCATAGGGTATTGTTAACGCACATCATTTTCATTTTTTTTTATTTACGATTGTTATAAGCAATAAAGGGAACTGTCACCTTGTTAATTTCTAAATGTATTGTTCTAGATACGAAGCAGTTACAATTGTTTGTTTTTTATTATGAGTATATATGATTTAAGTTAATTTATAATATTCTATATATTGAATAAGCACCGTCAATCTGTGTAGCGAACGGATTGATTGTGTACACACAAACACGTAATTAAAATGCATCTAATACTAAGTCCAGTCTATAATCGGGGTAAAAAAGCCAACCGGGTATCGCATAAGGTCGTGCATCCGAGCGCCGAGACCTTCTAGGCTCCTGTGTCATTATGGGGTTGTCGTACACATGATAGTTTTGGGACCCATTGAATTCGTCCGTCATCTTAGATACGTGTCTGAAATAATGGATGTTATCAAACTATAAACATATTTAAACTTCGACTGCAGCGTTAATAGAGAAAGAATACTAAAATGAGAGAACTGATTATGTGGCTTGGTTTGTATTGATATTAATTTAACCCATTTATGCCTAGCGTCTAGAAAAAAAGGCCTTGGCAAACAGCGTAGACCCAGATGAGACGCCGCATGATGCGGCGTTTCATCTGGGTCTGTGCTGTTTGCTTAAAGGAATTTCTGTAAGAAATATTCTAAATATAGAAATAAATATACTAGATATACCTAAGTTTGGAAATAAATTGATCCAATTTAGAAGGATGGGAGAGTCCACTAGGCATAAATGGGTTAATATTGCACATATGGCATTCAGTAACGTACACGACTCGCTTTCCTGAGACGAACACTATCTTGATATAACAATACACCTTATAAGTTATAAGACTTCCCATAACCGCCCTAGATCACAAGGATTTAATAATTTGGAAATGCTTTGGATAATGTTGATACACGATTATCTATTTTAATGTATGATAAAAAATACTGCAGTATTTTAAAACATCATATTATGAAAAATGAGAAGTAGAGGGAAACAAATAGAAGTGTTTTTAAATTTCGTAAAAAATAAAAACAACGTATTTTATCGGACGACACACATTTGCAAGATTTCATATAAAAAAAATACCTTCAAGATACAGATGCAATTATACTTGATAAATATAAACATCTTGCTTTTCATCGATCGTTCCAAGGCTTTAAACCAACTTGAATCATGTTCGTGATATATGTATTGTCTTATATAGAATAGAGTTGCTTTCCTTGAATAAAATACATCGGACGACATACATTAGCAAGATTTCATATTGTAATAAACATTCAGGAAACATATGTGATACTTAATAAATATACAAACATCGTGCTTTGAATCAATCGTTCCAAGGCGGTAAACCAAAAGAGAATCATTTTCAGTATAATAATGATATGTATGTATGTATTGTATTGCATTGTATATAGGCACTTACCTTGAACAAAAGACTATCAGAATCAGAAGAATTTCTCTCTCTGTAATGTTCTTGAAGTTTCATTGCTCCTTTATGTATATAACTACATACAAATTCATGTAATAACATGTACACTATGTTATAAAACCCCTACCGTTCGTGATTCCTGCGTCGTTGCCCGGGTTTGCGTGCACGATTAGCATGAGCAACGCAGGCAATGATGAGGAGAATGATAACCAAGACTCCAATAGAGCACACTATGACGATGATGATGATCTTCACGTCTTCCGAAATTCCACCTTTAAATACAAACGTGTATAGCCGTATTATTTAGGACTGTGTTTTTTTTTAAATAATGTATGTAAGCTGTTCCCATTGATGCCTAGTGGACTCTCCCATTCTTCTAAATTGGATCAATTTATTTCCAAAATTAGGGATGTCTAGTATATTTATTTCTATATTTAGAATATTTCTTACAGAAATTCCTTTAAGCAAACAGCGCAGACCCAGATGAGATGATGCGGCGTCTCATCTGGCTCTACGCTGTTTGCCAAGGCCTTTTTTCTAGACGCTAGGCATAAATGGGGTAATTTTCGTGCGAAATCCGTTTTATTGTAAAAAAAACAACATTAGCATCAATTTTATTCATAGAGACATCTTTTAAAAGAAAAACATCCATAAAAGTGTAAAGCTAGTTTGCTTATTTTCCGTAATGTATAACCTATTGTATATAGTCATGAAAAGATCTTTAAGTAAAAGGTATTTCTAGTATAATGGTCAAAGTGATCTTCGAGTGAATCGTCTGATTTAATATATACTACTCAAAATTTGCTAAGGATCACTTTTTATAGTATGTGTAATTTGAAGTTCACCCCTAGCTAGATTCAGCCAGCGTCACGCATCAATGATAAATCAATACATACAAATAAAATCAAAAACACACATTCTAATATCAAAACCTGCAAAATAACAATTTAAATTAAATTTAATTGAAGATAATGTGAAAATTAAAAGTGATCCTAAGCTAATTTTTAATAGTATATTTGCTTGGGAAGAGTAAAACTATGCGCGGATTATAAATTGATACGCATTTTTACAATTATGATGTATTGTCAGAGACGTAGATCTACGTCTCTGGTATTATAAACGGATAAAACATACTTACAAAGACCGTTAAAAACGACCAATCAAACATAACGGCGTCCATGATTTACAGCATAAGAAATACGTAACTCACATTATGTTCTGCAAAGCGCACTGCACAGATAGGCGATACAACAAATGTATATTTATCTCACCTGAAGATTCATCCCGCCTGAAAAAAAGGATAGCCAATTGATTTGCGTAAAGTGTCGTCCCAGATTAGCCGGTGCAGTCCGTACAGGCTAATCAGGGACGACACTTTCCGCTTTTATGACATTTTTCGTTTAAATGAAGTCTCGCCGTAGCAAAAATCCAATTTAGGCGGAAAGCGTCGTCCCTGATTAGCCTGTGCTGACTGCACAGGCTAATCTGGGACGACTCTTTACGCACATGCAATATGCCCAGTTTTCTCAGAACGCGACTCAAAATTAGTCTGTCTGTGGGACAACCGGGCTTAATACATGCGCGTAAAGTGTCGTGCGAAAGTAGCATGGCTAATCAGTGAAGTTTCCGACTAGACTCGGTTTTTGTTTGGAAGAGACATTCTTTAAACAAAAAAATCCATAAATGCGAAAAGTTTCGTCCTTGATAAATGTGTGCGGACTGCATTTAAATCGGGGCCGACACTATACGCACATGCATTAAGGCCCGTTCGCCCAGAGCGATGCTTTTAATTTTCGCATAACTTGGTGATACATTAAAAAATTAGTGTACTTTTTCAGTTTATATTTTCCAACAATCTAATTCTTTTGAGTGTGTTTTATTCGTGTTTATGTTTCTCTATCGAAATTGAAAGCTGACACAAATAAATACGTAGTTAATTTAATAATGATTAATCAACCAAACATTTAAAGCTTGTCCTTTTAAACGAACACATGATTACAAATGTTATTGACTATTCACTTACACACAGACTGGTTTGCCTGCCTGGTTCTCACAGTGAGACCCCTGTCCACATCCTCCGCTGGTCTCGAACAGAGGACACAATTTCTCACTCAAAGTCTCCTTGGTAACTGGAAATGATACCCAATAACACAAATGTAGTGTTGTTGTTTTTAATATGTGAGCCGAGCGCGGGGTTTAATGTATTTGCGTAGTCTCGTCCCACCAAGATTATCCACAGGCTAATCATGGAAAATACTATCCGCTTTAAAAGAATTTTCGTTGAAAGGAAGTCCCTTCCAAACGACAATCCAGTGTAGGCGGAAAGTGTCGTCCCCGATTTATCTGTGCGGACTGTACAATCGAATCGGGGACAACACTATACGCATTGATACATTAAAGCCAAACACCTTGAAATGAAATACATGGCATAGTAAATTTAAGTATACATAAGAAACATATTGTATCTATGTCAATTAGAATATATCTGGTGGTTACAAGGTAGACATCCGTCTATTTTGCGCTTTAAAACTTAATAATCGCGTTTGTCGAAATGGACGTATACGTCTAGAAATCCTACTTTCGCTTTTAAAAGCGGTACCGTTTGAAAAATAATAAATTACGTGCTAACTAGGCTATAGATTTAGTTTTATAATTTTATATATGCCAATTAGAATATATCTGGTGGTTTCAAGGTAGAAATCCGTCTTTTTTGCGCTTTAAAACTTTAAAATAATCGCGTTTGTCGAAATGGACCTATACGTATAGAAATCCTACGTTCGGTTTTAAAATATAAAAAAATTAATTACTTGCTAACTAGGCTATTGATTTAATGACAACTTTGCACACCTTCAACTTTCATCTATATGTATTGATTAACATGTATTTCATTTCAAGGTGTGTGGCTTTAAGGCCCGTTTGCCGGGAGCGATGCTCATTTGTAAACACAAGGGCAACGTTCACGACCTAACGCACAAGAGATGGTAATCTTTTCCATTTGAAATTAAGCTAGATATTTGTAGCCATACGTCGTCTTTTGACAATTCATTGTCTGTTCTAAAACACCAATCGTTCGCAAAGTTACATAAATACGAGTGACATTTTTAAATCACTCTTTAATACCGCCACACAAAAAAAACCTTCTTCAATCAGAAACTTACCACTAGTGTTGCCAACTTGCACGGACAATGCCGACGCACTCTGGTTCAAAACGTTGATTTGATCGCCTGACACGAGTCCGATATTAGCTTCGGTAAACTTCATATTTGATGACTGGCTGTCGATGTAATTCACTTCGTAGCTTGCGATCAAACTTCCGGATCTGTTTTAAAATGTAATAATTATAAATCAAATTGCGTTGCAATAAATAGTACACTACTAAGTTGCACAAAAATAATACTTATTTACAAAAACAATGAGACAAGTATGTCAATATCTACGGCATATTTAAAGGGGTGAAGCTAATACGGTATGATTTTTTCTAAAGCTATGTGTTTTCAACATGTGACAATAACAAGAGCTGTCAGAGGACAGCGCGCTCGACTATTCGAGTGCTTGACAGTATAACGTAAGCCATCATGGAGAGGGGGGGTATGTGGGTGTGTGGTTATTTAATAGATGATCTTTCAAAAATAAGAAAAAAAAAGAAAAATATATATATATTTGTCAAGTGTAGACTTGATTTTCGGTAAGGAGGGACTTCATTGAAACTACAAATACAATGTAACATAATGCACACAAAACGCACATTTGGGGCATTGTTGGATTTATATAATGATCGAAATTTGTACCACATTTCATACAATCTTAAATAGGCAGCCATCTGGATCAACAAATCATAAGCCTCGGGTTATAATTACCGGACACGAATATTTGCTTACCGTATGTGTCAATCTTCGGTCATTTCCGTATGTATTCGTTAGGTGTCCGTTGCATACGTATATTTAGGTTGCAGACACGTGACTTAACAAACGGCCAATCAGAATTGTACATGTAGACACGTGACGTTACACAGCCAATCAGAATTGTGCATGTAGACACGTGACGTTACACAGCCAATCAGAATTGTACACATAACAATTATGAAAGCTTTCGTTGTTTATATCTATATTTATGGACAGTCTTACTAAAACGGCCGAACATACAAGTCGCATTATTGCTGGCTTTCGCGGGATGGGCCCATTGCGGGCTTCGCATGTATCTTGTATTTGACAAACATTTTGGAAACGTTGTGTTGTGTTAATAAGCAGAAATAAAACGCAAAGAAATCAGAAATGAACTTTGTCGGTTACTGTGTCTTTTCCACGAACGATACATAATCAACTTTCCCCCTTAATTTGATTTTTTTCTATTTTATGATTTAAAAAAATCTTTTAAAATTTTACTATTGAATTACTAATAAAATTAAAAAAACTAGATTCATATAAACACACTCAAATGATGGAAAATATGAAGATAACAATATGATTTCCTTGACAAGCATCTCTGCTGGAATAAATAACATTAGTAATTGTTATACAATTTAAATGTCAATCAAAATGTTGTGTAGAACATCATCTGTTGATCGTTGGCCATCTGTACATCTGGTGTCGTCCATGTTGTCTTGAAGTTGTAGCTCGCGGCGAATAAGATGTTTCATTGAAGTCATTGCCACCGTCATGAAGATAAGTCGATTGTAGGTTCGTCCGTGGCGATTGGAATGCGTTTGTTGATTCTGCTCTGCTTTCCGATGTTTAACTTGCGTCGTCGATTGTCGTTTCCGTTGTATTCATCGTTGTTGTTGTTTTCGTTGTCGTTTGTACTTTTGTTGATGGCTCCAGCGTCTTCATTTCTCTCGGGACATTAAGATCTTCTATTGGCCATAATGCTCACGAGGTATTAACTATAGCAGTGTTCTCCTTGATGTCTTAGGCCTCGGAAGTATCATTCCAAATGCGTTATCTACGCACGTCAAACAGTTGAACGGCTGCATCTACTCTATAGTGTTTAACGTCACAAGTATTGTGTCCAGTGTTGCGTCACTTGTTGTCCTTCGAAATCTTCTGGCGTTGGTCTTCTTTTAGCGATAGAACCAGGTATTCACTTTGAGAGTAAACGCCGTGATGTTCCATTCTAATTATGTTGTTTGTTTCTTCTATTGGTTGTGGAAGGCGTTGTCTCGCGAAGTCGCTCTTCTTCGGCGTTGTCTTCAAATCTCGATATTTTTATCTGCGTCGTGGTGATACAAGTATCAGTTGTTCAAAATCATGGCAAACATTTATAAATATCCCCTTAGTTATTGTTATATATCGTCATGACAACTTACTGTGATATCTTATTCAAAAAAATAAATTCTTTACAACGAAAAAATATTAGTCAATTCCTCAAAACAAACTTCGGATAAGTACATGACAGTTTGACATCTGACAAGCCATTTACTTAATATGACCTGTGTACCGCCTTAGGCATCATATTATTACTATTTCGACTTTTTGGTATTTTGTCATTTTACGCATGTGCAGCCAGTAAATTTTTGACAGGCGCGCGCCACTTTATTGCCCTAGAGTATTTGGTAATGACAGACGTACCTGTTCATATCATGATTTCATAAACCTCATCTTTACTACTAAAGTTTTTCCGTTGGGCATATATTTATTGACATGTTTGACCTGTGCACTTGTAAAAATGCGCAAATATGACAAGGCAGACTTTTATATATATGCATTCATATTATAAGAACACGTATCGGTATACTTCAAAATTCAGGTCTTTGCTCCTAATCGAACTACTCAAATAATTCTTATGCGACATCGCATCTTCTGTCCATAGCGTAATTTGCTTCGATGGCACAGAGATAAATTCTCTAACTCATGAGGACGCTAAGGTTATCAGAACCTCGGGCTCGGTATGTCCGAACGCTGATCAGTCAGCCGTGCTCATAAAATATAATTGTAACCCTTAAACAATTATATTAGAAATTTAATGCGTACATATCGTTATATTTTCACTGCGCTATACGCGTCAGATCGCATTAAATTCTTACTTAAAATTACTAAAGACCTTCAATATTACCGATATCCTACATATTTTTGCATCAACACAATGACGTATATACATATTTACATAATATTTTTTTGTGTGTGTCTGCCCTATTCGTATTCGCAATCAACATTATTTTTCTTATTTCCTATTTTCTTTCTTTTACAATTCGGAAAACTATTTTTAAATTTTCCAATAATTTTATTTATTCGTCCTCTTTAATTTTCTTTATCATTCTAATAAACAAAACCCGCCTTATTTTCTTTATTAAAATAATAAACAAAACTGTCTTAAATAATCTAAATTCCTAAATTCTTAAATCTGCCAATGTAAAATACTAGGTAAATTCTTTGAATATTTTTTATATTTGTTCCTTCTTCGAGTTTTTCTATTATATTAATAAATAAAATCATCCACAAATTTTATTTATTAAAATAATAAACAAAACTGTTTTAAATACTCTTATTTTTCTTCGTACATTTTAATTTAATGAAAATTGACAAACATTCCAACAATTTAAAATGTATTGGTAAGCAAAAAAAACAACAACATAAGTCCGTACATAATCCTACATTCTAACAATACCAAAAATATATAAAAATTATTTAAATACTCTCTGTGTGTACGCCTTTAATTTAATGATTTCCATAACTCATAAAAATAATGTAAAACTCAAATATCTCTTTTTATTCTCAATTCACCGTTATTTATAAAAAATGTGCCGATAAATGCAAAATTGGCATGATTTTGATATTTGTAAAATTTGTTCGTACATAATTTATTATCAACACTATTATTTTTAACATCTAACTACATTAAATTCTTTAAAACAATTCTTAAACATTTCGTTGTCATGACGCCTTTTACTTTCATTTTCTACTTTATAAATTTTGAAATTCCCTCTCCAAGTTTGCCATAATTTTGTTTAAACAACTGACCTGAATTCATGTCGCGTTGTGGTTGTGATGTTTTCATTTTTTCGGCACGGGATCGCACTTGTGATCGTACTTCGGTCGTATCAATGGTACACGGCTCCATTAAATTGTGTCACATTATGGTTAGAAATTGTAGGTAGAATATGTGGGTTTACCTCATGTAAGAAATATTGAAAATTTTATCAAAAGGGCCAGTAAACATGACGGTCACAAAGTGCACATATGTTCAAATAAGCTTATCGATGAGGGAGAGATTAAAGAATAGTATAGTTGACACAAGGCCGGGTATGTTTGTATTGGTCAGGCAAACGTGTTTATTCAGTTAAATCTCTCATCAAAAGGTTGGATAAAGCTTGTTAATATTTGGGTGGTTTGTTTATCCCGTTCCCAGGGCTTCATTGATTCAGTATCTTAAGTAATCCATCCAACCAGAAACAAGCACGTATAGAACACTGACCAATGGGATTCATAACTGAGTTTCACGGGTCAGGTGTTAGAGGGAAACAAGATAGTTAGCGTTTAGACTTGGAGACGTACGGATCGAGAAAGATACGATCATGTAGCAATCACAACGTATTTGTATAACTGAAAATATTAAGTATGTTAGACATTAAATTGGACTAGAAACTGATACATGGTGTTGTTGAATATTTTATTCTGTATTATGCAGAGAAATTAACATAAATAGAGATGGACCGACTTGTCCCATGCGCGGCTCGAGAAAATGGGAGTTAATGCAAAACTCGTCATCTTGACAATTCGCGCATGACGAGATATCGAATGATAGGCTACATACCGGTAATTTAAGAGTAATGAACATTGTTAGTAACTATGTGTCGTCCATGAACTATGAACGATTACGGGACAACAATAAAAGCGGAGAATGTCGTCCCTGATTAGCCTGTGCGGACTGTACAGACTAATCTGGGACGACACTTTACGCACATGCATTAAGCCCAGTTTTCTCAGAACGCGGCTCAAATTATTTGTATTGATCGTGTACTGGCGCATACTTACCTCATGCTAATGATTGTTATAGATTTAACGCCATCGCCCATTTTCTTCTTGTAGACACTTGTCAGCTGTAAATATATATATATAAACATGGACGGAACCAAATTACTGGATAACATAACACCATCGTCTATGATCGTTGCTACAAATACATAGGAATAATTAAACTCCGGAAATAATAACAGGAGATAGTCTCATTAACATCCGCTTGTTTTTGCTTTTATGCAAGTGACTAAAGGCCTCTATAATTCAAGAAGTACGTATTGGAACGGTCAATTCAAAACGAATAACCAAAAGCCGATCAGCAACGTACCTCTTTAGTTAAATCATTGCGCAGGTTGGTATAGGACGGGGACGTTGTGTTGCGAAAGTCAACCGCGGATGTGTTGACGGCGAACACCATGGTAACGGCCATCTTGCGAATCACGGGTGTCGTCGCTCTAGTTGTTGGTTTTGTTGTTGGCGCTGTCGTTGTTGTTGTCACGGCGCACGTCTGACAGCAATTCTTTGTTCTGTCCTCTGCTGTATACTGGGAACAGCTTCCAACATCGCAGTTGTTCGCTGGGTCTCCATACTTGCAATCTGAAGACAGTCCCAACTGTTTACGATGTGTTTTATTATTCGATGCATTTTAAATAAGATAAGTTGCGAATTAGTGTATTCATATTAATTTATGTGATTGTATTATTGAGGTACTAGAATACTTATACATTTATTGATTGGTCAACGAAAAGATGGGTTCTAAAACTAATGTTTCAGTATAGAACATAAAACAAAAATGCAGAAAATTATAATGTACACGTATATTCTGAATGCTTTCTAAAATAACAACATTTGCCAATAGTTTGATTGTATTGTTCGCTTTCATGTTGCTTCATCATTTTAACTTATGAGGAAATTAAAAGCGTTTGCCGAGACAAAACTCATTGAATACGGGACAATAAGAACAATACCAATAGAAAACCATCAATCTCAATGTTCTATTCATGTTGCGAATTGATAATAATTAAATGAAAACATTAATATTACGGATAAACAAGGCAGATGCCTTCAAAGGAACACCAACAAGATCTATCAATTGTGATCTCGGATTTGGTAAGAAAAAGAATATTGGTGTATAGAGTTTTGGAAAAGTTAGGTTTCCACATGTCCACAGGCGTACTTGGAATGGTGAGAGCTCTTCCCGGACACGACCGACAACACTGATCCTTCTCATAAGTGTAGCAAGTGCTGAGATCGAGACCGGAACAGGGTATTCTATCGCCGTAGGTGCACCCTGCAAATGTGTGCGGTACTAAAGTGAAACATCGAACACACTGTTGCAACGTACAAACGTACACTGCAAAACAACGAACGCTTACATTTATCACATAAATGTGCATATTCTACAATGTAATAAGAGTAAACATACACTTTGAGACTTTTCTAACGCAACACTTTTCAAACTTGAATATCTCAGTAATGAGTTAAGA
The DNA here is from genome assembly GCF_020536995.1 of Dreissena polymorpha. Taxonomy (NCBI): domain Eukaryota; kingdom Metazoa; phylum Mollusca; class Bivalvia; order Myida; family Dreissenidae; genus Dreissena; species Dreissena polymorpha. Next base: position 98,165,175 of record NC_068358.1, on the reverse strand, counting down.
TTTTGATTTAAAATTGCACATGTGATCATTTGACTGTCTGTGCTTAATACCCGTTTACAATTTAAAAAAACTACGCTATCTTTGCAATGCAAGACGAGTGCTTTATTTTTGCGTAGTGCAGCCACGACACATATGCACTAATACAACAGTGTGACAAGCGTGAGCTAAATACATACAACTTATGGAAAACATGGATACACAATTCTTAATGTGAACAGACCGACCAGGAAAAACCAGAGACGGTGAACGCTGGAAACCTGTGCCCATGTGTCAGGTGTCAGATCACAAACTGAATGTTGGGCCTCATGCAATAAAACATTTATCTAGTCAGAAACGTTCATTTGTTGGCATGTTGAAAAGATAACAGACAATTGTTCTTTTGTGAAAAAAGGTAAATATGCATACATACAAAATACTAGTAATTATTTTCTATCAAAATCGATGTTTCCGAAGTGAGAGCGTCTGGTAGTATGACTGACTATACACAACCTAAAACGTTATCACAATGTCCTCGTGCACAAAACTGTCCAATAGAAAACATGTATATTGCTACTGTAAACTTGTAATAACGCTCAAGACAAACATTTCACGATTTACTTCGAAACGCGTGAAATTAATAATATTCTGTGCCAGATAAAGATTAATCCGTGACAATCGGTCGCTTTTGCACGTGGAGTAGGTGTGGTGTCATCTTTTTGCACGTGAAAATGGTGAAACTCGATATGATTACAATTTTATATAAATTTCTTCATTTTAGGTGGGTTGAAACACAAGGAAAACTTTAAAATAATTTAAAAATCAATATGTCTCGTATAAAATGTCAGGAGCTCAACAGAGCAATCGGCATGTTGCAGACTCCCTTCCCAACTTACTGAAGTATCCGATCGTTTAGGATGGGTGATTTTACCGTTTGCATGCATATACTGTAGTCAAATGATCACATGTACAATTTTAAATCAAAATATTTATTCATAAGTGAGATATTTAAGTTTGAAAAATGCTGCGTTCGAAAAGTCACCAAGTGTAGTAGAACGCTATATAATTCCAATTTAATTTCAATTTCATCATACTCGGTGGGTTTTTACACCAGGAAAACACAACATTAATTAGAAAAACGATATGGCTTTAATGCATATTCATGAGCGCAATGTTGCATGCCGGTCGGCCTTTAAGACGTGAAAGTTAATGCGTTTTACTTTTCACAATATAATGTTACGACGTACGATTTTGAGAATTTTACTTTTTAGTGATTTTTTTAATTTGTTATGTTTGATATTTTAATGCTAATCAATTTCAAGTAAATTTACATTAAGTATTAGATATGTGTTGAATTACTCTGAGTCCAAATTTCAACAACATCCGTTATAAAATGAGGGAGCTATATTGATTTGAATACTTGTTGCGTTAGAAAAGTCTCCACGTGTATATGGATTGAAATGTACTTTATTTTTATAGCGATCAGAAAAGCATGCTAGAATCAAACATCTTACATACACATGCTTTGTAGCTAATTTGAGCATCCAAGAAAGCAAGATGAAACTTTTAAACATCGTTATAGCAACAAACAGAAGAACAGCCCATATAGCAAATGTCTTTGTTCATGCATCGTTTAATAATGGCAGCGTTTGTTAATCTCAAAGAGAAGCAAAGCGCTGTTTTGAGTATTTTGTAATATAGAGTTAGAATATGCATACACTCAACTGGCTGAACTGAGTCGTACGCAATACTAACAAAATTGTGTAGCTTTTTATTGGTGACCTTCGTTGATTTGTAGAATGGAACACGTGTATTCGATTTCTAACAAGAATTGGGCCGTGCCCTGTGTAAAGGGGGTTTAAAGCATGTGCGTTAAGTGTCATCCAAGATTAACCCATTTATGCCTAGTGGACTCTCCCATCCTTCTAAATTGGATCAATTTCCAAAATTAGGGATGTCTAGTATATTTATTTCTATATTTAGAATATTTCTTACGGAAATTCCTTTAAGCAAACAGCGCAGACCCTGATTATACGCTGCATCATGCGGCGTCTCATCTGGGTCTACGCTGTTTGCTAAGGCCTTTTTTCTAGACGCTAGGCATAAATGGGTTAACATGTGCAGTTCGAACTGCAAAGACTAATCTGGGACGACACTTTACGCTCATGCATTAAACACCCTTTTCACAGAGCACGGCTCAATGATTTTCCGTCTACGAAAACAAAAGGTATCGATCACGATAGTCTGTTTACTAGTTAAACTGATGTATATACTGATGTCTATATTGATGTCAATGCTGATGTCTACACTGATGTCTATATTTTTCATATACTGACGTCTATACTGATGTCCATACTGATGTCTATACTGATGTCTATACTAATGTCCATACTGATGTCTATACTGGTGTCTATACTTACGTCTATACTGACGTCTATACTGATGTCTATACCGATGTCTATACTGATGTCTATACTGATATTTATACTGATGTCTATACTGATGTCTATATTGATGTCTATACTGATGTCCATATTGATGTCTATACTGATGTCTATATTGATTTCTATATTGATGTCTATACTGATGTCTATACTGATATTTATACTGATGTCTATACTGATGTCCATATTGATGTCCATACTGATGTCTATACTGATGTCCATACTGATGTTTATACTGATGTCCATACTGATGTCTATACTGATGTCTATATTGGTGTCTCTACTGATGTCTATACTGATGTCTATATTGATGTCTATACTGATGTTTATATTGATGTCTATACTGATGTCCATACTGATGTCTATACTGATGTCTATACTGATGCCTATACTGATGTCCATATTGATGTCTATACTGATGTATATACTAATGTCTATACTGATGTCTATACTGATATCTATAGTGTTGTCCATACTGATGTCTATACTGATGTCTATACTGATGTCAATAATGACGTCTATAGTGATGTCTATACTGTTGTCCATACTGATGTCTATACTGATGTCTATATTGATGTCAATGCTGATGTCTACACTGATGTCCATACTGATGTCTTTACTGTTGTCTATACTGATGTCTATACTGTTGTCTATACTGTTGTCCATATTGTTGTCTATACTGTTGTCTATACTGTTATCCATACTGTTGTCCATACTGATATATATACTGTTGTCCATACTGATGTCTATACTGATGTCTATACTGATATTTATACTGATGTCTATACTGTTGTCCATACTGATATCTATACTGTTGCCTATACTGTTGTCCATACTGATATCTATACTGTTGTCTCTACTGTTGTCCATACTGATGTATATACTGATGTCTATACTGTTGTCCATACTGATATCTATACTGTTGTCTATACTGTTGGCCATACTGATGTCTATACTGATGTCTATACTGTTGTCCATACTGATATATATACTGATGTCTATACTGTTGTCCATACTGATATCTATACTGTTGTCTATACTGATGTCCATACTGATATCTATACTGTTTTCCATACTGATATCTATACTGATGTCTATACTGATGCCCATATTGATGTTCATACTGATGGCTATACTGATATCTATACTGATGCCAATACTGATGTCTATACTGGTGTCTATACTGTTGTCCATACTGATATCTATACTGTTGTCTATACTGTTTTCCATACTGGTGTCCATACTGATATCTATATTGATGTCTATACTGTTGTCCATACTGATATCTATACTGATGTCTATACTGTTATCCATACTGATAGCTATACTGTTGTCTATACTGTTGTCCATACTGATATCTTTACTGTTGTCTATAGTGTTGTCCATACTGATATCTATACTGTTGTCTATACTGTTGTCTATACTGTTGTCCATACTGATATATATACTGTTGTCTATTCTGATGTCCATATTGATATCTATACTGTTGTCTATACTGTTGTCCATACTGATATCTATACTGATGTCTATATTGATGTCTATACTGATGTCCATATTGATGTCCATACTGATGTCTATACTGATATCTATACTGATGCCAATACTGATGTCTATTCTGATGTCTATACTGTTGTCCATACTGATATCTATACTGTTGTCTATACTGTTGTCCATACTGATGTCCATACTGATATCTATACTGATGTCTATACTGTTGTCCATACTGGTATCTATACTGATGTCTATACTGTTGTCCATACTGATATCTATACTGTTATCTATACTGTTGTCCATACAGATATCTATACTGATGCCAATACTGATGTCTATACTGATGTCTATACTGTTGTCCATACTGATATCTATACTGTTGTCTATACTGTTGTCCATACTGATATCTATACTGCTGTCTATACTGATATCTATACCGATGTCCATACTGATATCTATAATGATGTCCATACTGATGTCTATACTGATATCTATACTGATGTCCATACTGATGTCTATACTGATGTCCATACTGATGTCTATACTGTTGTCCATACTGATGTCTATACTGTTGTCCATACTGATATCTATACTGTTGTCTATACTGATATCTATATTGATGTCCATACTGATGTCTATACTGTTGCCCATACTGATATCTATACTGTTGTCTATACTGATGTCTATATTGATGTCCATACTGATGTCTATACTGATGTCCATACTGATGTCTATACTGATGTCCATATTGATGTCCATACGGATGTCTATACTGATATCTATACTGATGTCTATACTGATATCTATACTGATGTCTATACTGATGTCCATATTAATGTCTGCAAGATTGACTACTAGTATCAAGCGGCATCAAAACGTTGTTTATTTTTGTATTACCTGACCGACCTTTATTTGTGAATCCGACTGTAATATATATATTTATATTTTTAATCGTCCTATTTTTTTCAAAACTATTGACTTTTAAAAATAAAGAACTATACCGGATATTTTTATATTGTCCAAACGATGCTTCTCGCAGGTTGCGCAGCACTGTTTTCTGTCTTCATCTATGTAACAGTGATAGGACGTATCTACGGTGCCCATCTTTTGTAAGCACGTTTCAGTCGATCCGTGGAGAGAATACGGTGTATCACCGAACGGGCACATCTCTGAAAGGCAGTTATTACATATAGATGTTGAGCACTGATATGATGATGTAATTAATTGTTTCAAGATCACGTCTTTTGTCTTTTGTTCCATAACAATCGGCAATATTTATCTATTGCGGATGCAATAGTCGTTGCACTTTTGATTTCGTTGTTGACAAGACAAATGGAAATCTAGTAAAATCAGCGTGAGAACGATAAAGGTAAGAAACAAATATACATGTTTTGTCCTTGATTGTCCTTTTATATACAATATATAACTGCATAAAACCATTTCAATCGGTTTCGGATTTGGGGCGTATGCTGTATAGTATGCGATTTTTGTAAATGAACTCAACTTTTTACGATTTTGTATGTAGGCTTGTCTAATGATTTGCATGTTTGACGATGCTTTTCTGTTCTGTAATATGTTGATTATTTCCAGATATTTTAGTTTTAATTTCAAATAGGGTGAATGGGCTTACGATCACCCTATATCAAGTACTTGACTTATGAGCCAAGCAGAGTTTGAACGCAGTTTCCAACTCATGAGCAATACGTAGATATATTATAAAATAAAACTAAATTTTATTTTAATGCATGCTTCTAATTAGGTGATAATCTAGCATATAGGGAACCTCCCTCCGGGTGTTATTCGATTATCCTCGTTTTTGGATACCTCAAAAGTTATAAAAAAGATCAACAATTACCGTCTGAAAACTTTGGCGCTTTTTCCATAGACACGCACTCTCCTTTCTGACATATCTAAAAGAGAAATAAAAAATTGAATCCAAATGTTTTATACGACAAAATAATATTTATTTTCTTAGGCAATACGTAAATTATATAATTTCCATGTTTCGTTATTTATAGGTCAATGAACGAAAAAGTCGGTCTTTTAAGCATGAATTATATTAAACTACGACATTAAACGTTTGGCCTATTTGCTAAATATTGAGGCTTAAGAACAATTTTGCTGTAATATGAACAGTTCTAGGGGAAAATAAATGTTTTTGGAATTGCAAAAAGCACTTAAATGCTTGTCGAGCTGGCTTGAACGTTTTTTAATGTACATGATTTTCTTGCGTCGAACTCGTGAACTCTGTCTGTTTTAAGGGTCTTAGTATGTAATATCGTATCTATTGAGACCTTAGGACATCCTTGTTCAAAGCATAAAGATTAACAAAACAACTGCCATCATATAACTAAACTCGATGAGTAGACTGATGATGTATGTTATACTGAACATTTTGTAAAATGTATGTGTGATATTGGATAAGAATCGTGTACGAAATACACATATCACCGTACTTTCCCGCTCCCACACGTCGTCCCATCGAAGGCAATTTTTGCACTGTATTGGTTCGAGCCCGGTATAGAGCATGCCATCGTCGTACAAATGCTGCTGAAGTTGGAGCTGTAGACAGCCTGTTTAATACATGTAACGTAAAATATGTTAGTTTTTGTGTGTTCTGTTTTTAATATTTTTAAGTCTGTTACATGAACGCTCGCCATATATAGCAAAAATTGAAAAAAAAATCTGCAACGATAAATTTCTTAAAATTACAATTGCATTTTTGAAATAGGATTTTTATTATTTGTATTTGGCCGAATAAAGACAATATGGCAAATAAAAACGTAGCCGATACACTACATAAGTAACGGAATTTCAGCGGATACAATCATAGTTATATTGACTACGAAACTAATAAAAGCATTTAATTATTTATACTCGATATAAGGCTGATTTGGGACCGACTTCCATCTCGCACTGTTTGTCCGGTGGATACACTTGACCTGCAAGGTCACTGAGATAAGGGTCAAGGTCAGACGTGTTGTAGTTGGACGTCAGGTTCTTTAAGCAGTTTCCGTTGGTTTCCCTGAAGCAATATGAAAGTGTTCAAAAGGAATAACGACACATTGTTGAAACCATCGCTAGTGCAGAGATGAGTTGAGGCGCGTTCTGAGAAAATTGGGCTTAATGCATGTGCGTAAAGTGTCGATTCAGATAAGCCTTGCAGTCCGCATAGGCTTATCAGGGACGACACTTTCCGTTTTAATGGCATTTTTAGTTTCAAGGAAGTTCCTGCTTACCGAAAATCAAGTTTAGGCGGAAAGTGTGGTCCCTGATAAGCCTGTGCGGACTGCACAGGCTAATCTGGGATGACACTTTTCGCACATGCAGTAAGCCCAGCTTTCTCAGAACAAGGCTCATTTTATAAATGCGACTCATTAACCTAAATACATACTTAGTATTACTACAGCATACGTTTAATACAAATCGATTCAAAATACTCTGTATTCGCAATAATAAAGCATTTATAAAATTGATGTGATCATAGCGACAAACCTGCACATTAAAGATAATACAACTTGATGAAAACGACCGTTGTATACATTTGTATACGCTGACATGAAACAATTATTTTACTTACGTGTTTAGCTTTGTCATATAGTTGGTAAAGTAGGCGATAGAGCAATTAGAAAACCGAAACAAGCGGAGATTTACTGCAGCGTCTTTTTGGTTCACGGAGGATTCGGCTGCCATTATGTAGTTGTCATTTGGAATGCAATTGTTTCCATTGCCGTCGTGTGATGCATTCAGGCTAAACAATAAACATATAAAATATAGGTGTTTTTATTGGCATTTTCACATTGCAACGTTCGTACATTACAGCGCACGAAATCTAACATAAGTAACTGCGACCGACTTACTTACCATACCACATTTTTATAAGATTTCATTGTTTATCAGCATTTAATTTCTGCGACCTCAGCCGATCGGGAAATAGTTGGCGGTGCCTAATATGCAAGCTTACCAAGAAATAGCTTTCTGGTGAGATAAGGTTGCACAGACTTATCAGGGACAACACTTCCCGCTTTACTGGATTTTTGCTGAGAAGAGACTTTCTTTGAAATAAAATTATAAAAGCGGAATGTGTCGTCCCATATTAGCCTGTGTTAAATACACAGGCTAATCTGGGACGACACTTTACGCACATGGATTAAACCCCCTTTTCACAGAGCATGGTCCATATGCATGCTGCTTACACAAAGAGATTTCTCTGACACTGACTCGTTGCCTGAGCGCTACATTTGAAATGGACACACACGCCATGCATGTCAGACATATATAGTAAAGGGACTGTCCATACTAGAAAGTTGCGGTGTAATTTTTGAATATATTATCAACCATTAGCACAAAGTGATTTCAATATGTTAATCATTTCACATTCGAGCTAATTGAGATACAAGTATTACATGAATGACACGTCTTAGAAACAATTTCAGTTACCGAATATATGCACGTATCGGTATTTGTAACATACACCTACTTGTGGCCAAGTTCATGTGCAGCCACTGTTCCAACTATGGCGTTAAAGTGGTCTTCAACAATGGAGTAACGTTGGCTGCCGCACACCCCGGGGGTGTAAGCCAGTCCTAACATGAAATAATTTATAAAATATGCGCATTGTATTGTAAGACAAATTATCGGTTGCAATTATCGAATAATTTATATTTATCTGAGTATTCGTGTTGCATTCTTTATTTTTACTTCATGAATACAACGCTTATTGCGCTCTTGTAGTTATAAGATTCTAATCGATGACTTTAAACAACAGCAAGTAAACCTAAACAAACCGTAGTAGAAAAATAATATCTCCATATTATTGAACAACAAACATAAGTTTGTTTTCAATATTTCTTTCGAGTTTAAATGCGTCATAAATAAGATTTGTGTTTAATAACCGTATCATGACAAACAATAATGCATATTATCGCTGAGCTTAATTTTATAGATAAAATATTTTTTTCAAAGCTATATGAAAACAGATACTTATAAACCGTAGTTCATCAGGCCAGGAACTTACCAGCAACACCAGCTTCAAACGTGTTGCCATTCAGCGCACCCATGTCGTAGCTGCAAACATATTATACAATCATTTGTAAATACCACTAAGTACAAATAATGTTATTCTTTTTGGTGAAGATGAAAATGCTATAATGAAAATACAAAGGATCAAATTTGTTTTTAATTAAGAATGCATCAATAACTAAACCTCTAAGGCATGGAAATAAAAGGGCGACCACTCGACCCATGTGCCAAAATTTTGCCATAGGTGAGTAAATGTAAAAAGCTTATAGTTCACATTGACACCTTACCTTGGTAGAAAACCTAACTCTGACAATAACAATTACTCGCACATTTTCCAAAACCGAAACCCTCTGCAAAAGAGTTTTGTCAAATGAACGTTATCGATGGGTTCTCTTTAACTTGTACAGATTGTGTCATGTTTCACCCGATATGACTCGAGTTAGTCTGTTCAACAGACCTTAGCTAAACGGAGTTAATAATAATATATGAATCATTTTTCAATGACGCAGAACAAAACATATCATACAACAAAAGAAATTGGGCTTGTCAAATCAAATCAACACTAGAACAGCAAGGTTTAACTTTCGTATGGACTGAACAAGAAACCCTGACAGAAAAATCTGGACAAACCTACATATACAATCTAATAAAACCGCGATTATTCGATCATTACAAGCAATACTGGTACAGCGAGATCAATAATTCATCAAGACTAAATACATATTGCCGCATCAAGGAATCGTTTAATACAGAACAATATCTGGATATCATCACAACAACAAAAAAATAGCACTAACTCAATTACGCCTATCATCACATAGATTAGAAATAGAAAAAGGTCAATACCACAATATTCCTCGGGATAACAGGAAATGTTAATTTTGTTATCTTAATGTCATAGAAAGTGAATACCATTTCTTATTAATATGTCCAAAATACAAAGATATTAGAAAAACTTATTTAAAGGCATATTATCAAAGATGGCCAACATTAAATAAGTTTGATTTATTAATGAAAACACAAAATAAAAAAGAAATCATTAATCTTTCAAAATACATATATAATGCGAATTGTTTACGGAACAATTTAGAAACAAATTAATTTATCTATATATACAATTTTTTCCTATAATTTGATAAGTAATAATCAATATGAATGTTAAAATGGAACTAATTATGTAGAACAATGTACTTTTTGTCTCATTATTTTATTAACAACTTTTATTATCGATGTTAGAAGAACATATCCTATATTATGAATCAGTAAAATATTTGTTAACTTCCTTCATTGCATAATTTTTATAATTATTACCTAATTTCATAATAATTACAATCCATGTCGTTACACTTGTGTATTATGTATAATTGTATAATGCATTTTGCTAAAAAGCAATTATTTGCTTAAAAGCTAATAAATGTTGTTGTTGGTGGTGGTGTTGTTGTTGTTGTTTTTCAATATTATGAATCCACTGTACATTTCACAGGTATTACAAATAAACCACGCGGTAACAAGATTCACTTTAGCATTTATTATATTCAATCTTAAAATGTTCTTAATTTATTGAATAAAATATAAATTTATAACCAATATTTCCATTCTTTATTGGTTTAAGACCTAAAAAGGCGTTTTTGTTTCATTATTTTTAATAAATAATCGAGAAGATTGAGATACCGTAGCCTTATCCTTTATCCATTTCCTTCGTTATCTATAAATAGACTATTTATTTATAGATCTTTGAGCCAGGTTATCTAGAGGCTAACCCCATACCAAATGGTATGATAGTAAAACCATTGCCTGTCCGTACAGGCTAACTCCGTTAACCTAAGGCCAATCTGAACGCATCGGACAGTGGGCTACACCACACCGTCGCCGTTATGGCGGAATTGTCCGAGGAGTCCCGATTGACCTAAGGCCTGTTGAACAGACTAACTCGAGTCGTATCGGGTGCATGACATAGTGACATACACATGACCAACATTCGGATTTTGAAAGTGTGTTTTTTTTCCAATTTCATGAATGACACCTTTTAATTACCGGTAGTTCATGTTGTTAGAAATAAAGGTGTTTAGAAACATTAGTAAATACCTGTAAGAATATGAAAAGAAGAAACTTAAAAGGCAATTCCAAGACTGGGAGATGGAAAAAGGAAAACGTCCATTGCTATATAATCATACGGATACGTATGAAATATAGATACTTTATAGCATAAAACTCTGACCTGGTAGGTTCACATAAGGCTATAAATATTTTAAACGTTGTTCTTTTACATTTCGTTGGCTCTTAACGGGTGGTTGGCTATTCATCACAAAAAACTAGGAGTTCACTTTGGGAAATCGTGCAAAAACGTTAACTTCTATTCCTTGATTATTAAGGTTAAATCCTTCGTACGATTTTAACTTTGCTTAACAAAGCGAAATGTAAATACAGAATGAAATACATTATCATTACATGTCCTTAAAACTTACAGAAAATGAATAAATGGCGACAAAACGAAAAGAATATTGACGACATATGTATAACTACTGAACGATGATGGCACGATGCAAAAGCTCATTACTTACGCGGAGAACATCATGGCGTGATCATATTTGTGTTTGTTGGCCAAATTTGTGTTGGCCCAGGCTGTAAACGCAGCTAATACCGTGTCGGCGACAAATGCAGACCGGCCGTTGACCTTGTCCGTTCGTAAGTTATCTTGGACAAACGGGGCGCCGGTGGCGTTCTGGAAGAGTAGTTAAGTATAGATATGAGTCGCGTTCTGAGAAAACTGGGCATAATGCATGTGCGTAAAGTGTCGTCCGATATAAGCCTGTGTAGTCCGCACAGGCTAATCAGGGACGACACTTTCCGCTTTTATGACATTTTTCGTTTAAATGAAGTCTCTTCTTAGCATAAATCCAATATAGGCGGAAAGTGTCGTCCCTTATTAGCATGTGCGAACTGCACATGCTAATCTAAGACGACACTTTACGCTCATGCATTATGCCAAGTCTTCTCAGAACGCGACTCATATATATATATAACCCTGAACCACTCAGATACGCACGTTGACGCACGTGTACTCGCTTAGAAAATCAACTTAAATATTTAAATTCTTTCTAACTACATTCACGTTTTCAAACCTATATTTTCATCTCTAAAAGACTGAAGAATTGACGCAAACAGCATAAAACCTGAAAAGTTCTGCTTGCATGTAGCACATTTCACGTTGCTTCTGATATGGAAAGGGTAAATAATCCAAACTCTTTCACCTAAATATACTAACTCGAACTTGCAAGAACTTAAATTCTATTCATCGTTGACCGAACTTGTATGTTAATTGTTTATCAATATCATATAATCGGGCATATATTTAATTCAATGCCCATTACATCGATTAAGTGACTGATAGCTGCGTAGATCTTTCGTGAAACTTGACATGCTTGTCAAAGACGTCAATAGCAAATTTAGCGTTATAATGTTAAAATTTGAGATCCACACGTGTTGGACAGCATAATGTACCATGTTCATGAATCCTAATACAAATATATAGGAAAAATGACACATTATTTGCACCTAAACTTATCAAAACCCGCTAGAATGTATTTAAGACACGTCACCAATTGCGTATACAATAAAGGAAAATACATAAAACGCGTCATAAAACAGGCAGATGATTTAAGTTGAGGTCACGGTCTTAGAACGGTTGATGAAAATCATAAAAAGGGTTTAACCGCTTCAGTGACGCACCCACTCACTCATCTAGCTCAGAATTAATAACTAACTTCATTGTGCAGCACTTTGCAGGTTTACACAAGTCTCTGGTTCATGAGAGATCATACTCAGCAAAAACTCCTTGCGTTTACAGTTGTCTGATAACGCAAATAAGGCCACAAAGATGTTAAGCCAAGCATGGACTTAGACGTACACGTGATGCGGAAATTGCATCTTATGATTTCTTATTACTGTTACGTCGATGAAGTGCGCAAATCAGTACTTTGAAAAATATGTTCTGTTCTGTTCTCGAATATTGTAAAACAAACTTTTACAGCATGTAACTTGTGGAAGTAATATTTGTATGTTAAGCTCGGAGATTAGGATTAATTTAATTTAACCTATTTATGCATAGTTGACTCTCCCATTCTTCTAAATTGGATCAATTTATTTCCAAAAAATTAGGGATGGCTAGTACATGTATATTAATTTCTATATTCAGATTATTTCTTACAGAAATTCATTTAAACAAACAGCGAAGACCCTGATGAGACGCCGCATCAGGCGGCGTCTCATCTGGGTCTACGCTGTTTGCCAATGTCTTTTTTTCTAGACGCTAGGCATAAATGGGTTAAGATTCATTCAATTTAATATGAGAATACACAGTGTCATGAACATCGATCGATCAATAATGACTTATATAATAATGACATTTGTTGAGAGGTCAACTTATTTTAGCCTATAAACGGGGCTATAAATTATATTCCTATTGAAATACGGACAGCAAAACATAAAACGCCCATACAAAATGAATTTGCTCATTTTGATGCCATTCGGATATACATATACTTTTAGCGACAGGGGTTTTGTTAAATTTATAACATCTATTTCTGTGCATGTTTACATCATGTTTTGGTGTACTTTGGTACATTAATAGATGGATCAAATTTCAATATCGCGTCAACTTTTCATAAGTAGGACATTTCTTTATGATTACATTAAAGCGTTCAACCTTGCACAAATCGTGATAAAACTGCCATAAAAGTAACGGAATTGAAACTTACAGTCACGATTTTCATGGTTACGTTAAAACAAATTTATTTTAAAAAATAGATTGGAAAATAGGCGTTTTCTGCATTTAACACATATTTTGTCTTCACATTAACAAAATGAATTGATATAAATGCGTATGTTATTATCATGTGTGTAAAATAAACGTGAAATGAGTTAAAGAATATGCTTCTATGAACATTTAATTGTAATTATAAATCTAAAATAACGGAAACATACGTGAGATTCAAAATGTGTCATAAAAATTGCAACAAACATATTAATATTGTTTTGATCGAAGGAAATTTGTGACAAACCCATAATACCAATATTACCTAACGTTCTATTTAAGTAAATGTAATAATCGGTGGTAATCTTGTATGTATATCTATAATATCTTATTTTGATTTATGTGTCATGTTCTGGTATTTTTTTCTTTCTAAATGATACATATATTCGTGAATAGATGCTTCGTAGGCTTGTTTACGAACTTATCTTAAATTTGATTTATCGTATTTGCTATAAAATGTGTACAAAAAAACATAAATATAATATGTAATGACAAATCAGGTATACGCCTGTATTTATTACATTTTTCTAGCATGCAATACGTTTTTCTAGAATGTATTGTACGTACGTCAGCGATGTAGATGCCTGCGTACCGAAGGGAGATGGTGTATCCGGAACCAGTGACACTTTCATATCGGAGATTCATCTAAGAAATACACTCAATCTTGTGATGCACAAAATGGTTATTTAAGTTCTAAACAACTTCGAAAAAGTAGGTACAAACAATAATGACCCATGTTAGCCAACAACGATAATTGCTTTCAAATACGAACGGTTTATAAGGTATTGTTATGGAACAATAAAAACAATAAAAATAAACATTGTTTACCGATTATTCCAAGTTCAAATTACAGATGATTAAAACGTCATAACGACTTATTTTTTTGTTTCTACAATTAGTACCAATATTGTGCGGCTCTAAGATAGCCCCCCCCCCCCTCCCCTGATAAGTGCCCCCTCAAAGATTTTTCACTGGACGGATATTTGCCCCCTCACTGTTTTTTATTGGGCGGAGAACTGCCCTCCTGCTGAAAATTAGGGGGCGGAAAAGTGCCTTCATGTCAGAATTGATGACCCGGAGAAGTGCCCCCTAAATAAAGAAATTTCGCGGCGAGTTAAGTCGATATATAGAGCGAGAATTACAATGATAAACACGCATTCATGTATAGTGAATGGTGCAGATACGTACAAAGGGACTTAAATAATATTATCACGTGGCTGTAGAAAATTTGTGTTATTCAGTTCGATAAATGGAAATATACTTGTACTGAAATTAAATTTTTACCGGATAAAATGTGTGTGTGGGGGGGGGGGGGGCAGTTCTTCGCCCATACAGATTTGATTGGAGGACACCTCTCCGCCCCCTTTAAAATAAGGGGGCACTTCTCCGGGGGGGGCACTTCTCCGGGGGGAGTACCTTTCCGGAAACCACATTGTGCATTGCGGCTCAAAATACTTTATAACTGCATTATTGCAATTCATCCCGTGGGACACCTTTACAAACAAAACCAAGTGTGTATAGAGGGTACAATTCAAGCGTTTAGAGTTCAAAAGGATCAGATTAATGTTAGTGATGTTGTACTATAAATTCAATTTACAGAAAGCTTATTTTAGAGCGAATAGTCTGTATAACCAATCATGCATCACATCTCGATATACCGGTAAGGGGTTTTAACTGATCTGCAATGTTTATGAAGTGTATATAAATTGGGTAGGTACACAATCGCCAAAACATCTTGTTTTCAATAAAACAAAAAAAATGCAAATCAAATACGTTTGTTCGATTTGGGAACTTAATATTGTTTATTGACATCATTAACCCATTTATGCCTAGCGTCTAGAAAAAAGGCCTTGGCAAACAGCGTAGACCCTGATGCGACGCCGCATCAGGGTTTGCGCTGTTTGCTTAAAGGAATTTCTTTTTAAAAAAATATTCTTAACAAAGAAATAAATATACTAGACATCCCTAATTTTGGAAATAAATTGATCCAATTTAGAAGGATGGGAAAGTCCGCTAGTCATAAATGGGTTAATTAAAAGTTCTTATTAAATTATTAATAGATGCTCTTTCTGCAATGTCCTTATTTAATGTTATTTCAAATAACGATACCTAGCAAGTATTACTTTTTCATATTTGCTAAAACAGTAATTTTAGAATTGCTGGCAAGAATATCAATTATGTATTAAAGGCACTTTTTTGCGCTCACACGTCGAATATTTTATAATAGCGCTACGTGCAGTTTTGATTAAAATGCATGTTTGACTACCGAAACACTTGTATGTTCACATTATAAACAATAATATCAATTGCGTTTTAATTGTATGGTTGGTACTAACTGTGTTGAGGACGAATGCGTAGAACTGTTTGATTTTGCTCAGTGCGCTCGCTTTTCTGGCTGCACTCTCGCCCGTCGTTTGATTATACCAACTGTAAACAAGAATTTCGTGAAAAATTAGTGCGACGTTTACATTAATGCTAAGATGAAGTTATTCTCTAACATATAATACTAACTAGTATTCAGTGGTGCGGTGGTCGAGCAATATAAAAGGTGAACGCATTATTATAAAAAAGGAGATAATTATAAAAACACGACGACATTGATGATGTTTAAAGGGACCGTCAACTAGATTGACGAAAAATAGAAAAGTTGCAAGATACCGTATTTTTTTTTAAATCATTAGTTTATATTGATTGTAATATCGCTACTGGTATTGTGTATAATTTAAACATGTTTAAACATACAATGAGTACAAGCCGTAGTCGATCACGAAGAAAACCTCAACAATGTATGATGCAGGTGTGACCTGTCTCTTCGTCCGCAATTGTTCGTCTGACAGTATCTCCGTCGCTTTCTCCAACATGCTTTGATCTTGAATGGAAATTATTAACAACTTATGTATGGAAGGGAATATCCGCCAGTCCATTCATGTTGCCAAGTGACATTACATATTGCTAATTGACAATTGCATACTGCTAAATGACAATTGCATACTGCTAAATTACAATTGTATTTTGCTTTATTTATTTGTTACAAAATAATTGCGTCTTCCTTACGTCTTTACGCTTGTTTCTATCAGTTAGTGAAATATTGATTGCATACTTCTTTTTAATGTTTACTCGATGTATGTTTATCATGTATTCTCTCGAGTAAATGACAAATGAATTATTTCTGTTAAATTGTTCATGTGGCTATCTTCTTGTTGCTGAAATATTATCATTTGAATATTGCTAGAAAGTGGCATATTTTGTAAGTTCTACTAAGCGAAATGAATAAGCACAAGGCAGCAGCTCACATGAAGTAAGCCGAATGCCGAATGCATTAAGACGAATGCATTAGGTTACAATATACTAAATCTTTTTGGAGTGCATACTATACTCTCTAAAAACATGAACATCATTTATTTAAAGACACGGTTCTCTGTAGGGTCACTTGCCATGACTTTATTTGAGTATATTTCTGTGTGCATGTGGCAGGGAAAACATTGTTGTTTACTAGAAATTCACTCTTTTATCTGAAGATTGGAGACTACATAAGACTTTGACAGATGGCGGGAAACCCTCATGAACTGGATAGAAGCCGGTAAATAGATGGCCGTAAAACAGTGACTTTTGATTCGTGACGAGTTCTTTCTTACATATCGCGTGACCTATCTTTTTTATTGCTTAAATCAATTCGGCTTGGAATGCTCTTCGAGAAAAGGTATGGTTATGAGGGTCTCTATGCGCAAAAGTTTGACTTTATTTTTCGTTAAAGTTATTGCTTTTACATTGAATTTGTGTAGGAAATCTTTTACTATATTGTAACCATTAGTAATACTGAATTCATACACGACGGAGAACCAGAGTTGTCGGTCGTTTACGGTAGTTTTCGTAAAAGGTTAATATTTAGAACGGTGTTGTATTATATATCTACCAGATGAATCACTCTACCGCGTCGTTTCGAACGTATTTTCCACTGTTCTTATTCAGGTAAAGGTTACTTGTTTAGTGTACTTGTTTATTATGTTAATAGCATACGATTGTAATCCCCATTTCGAACGTTGAGTTGTCATTTGGTTTGTGATTAAGGTCTATTTGAAGTTAATGGACGTAATCTTGTTTTCATTTGTAAACACGTCAAACGTCCCATACTGCACAGTAGTATTGTTGTAACGAAAGTGGGTTACGATGATCAAAACGTCTAACTGTTGGCTTGTTAGAATTTAACTATTAATTTCATTCTGTTTTCATCGCATATCTTCGTAACACTGTCATTTATCTAATCAAATCGGTTGATACCTAGGTTGGTAAAATTGTATCTTATGTATCTTTTAATTGTTTTTTACTAGTTTATCCCCAAAACGACATGGAAATTCATACAAAGAGCTAAATAAAATGGAAAGAAATGTGAGAAAATAAGAATGCACAGTTACCTCATTTACGTACAAAATAATTATGTTTTCTGGAATTAAATGGTTTCTCTTTTTCATTTCAAATGTTTATATTTCGGATACTGTTTTATACTTTTATCAATATATGTTGACCATCTTACACCTGTGTCTGTATATTGGGTACGAGATGACTTTGGATATGTACCAGTTGACCAAAAACAGGTATAAGTTGACCAAAATGGGTTTGAGTTGATCACAATATGTGTTGAAAAGTTACCTAAAAGGTGTCTTCAAACAGACACATTTAATGATGATTTTTCTTGTATAGACTTAAATGGTAGATCGATCTTATTTTTCTTTGCATCTATAATGTGTAGCTCAGTGACCCAGTTAATGTTTACGGTTTGTAACTCAGGGGTCCTGGGTTCGATCATCACGTGCGGTGCTGATTTTTTTTCATGGGAGTTTTACTCTGGCCAGAGTGCATAGCCCTAGCCTAGTACTGGTGAAACCCAGGAAGCATAATTAAGTGAATCTTTGCCTTAATGTAGGTTAAATACACGGGCAAAAACACCATACAAACAAACACATCAAGAGGTTAGTACATGTAGGATAATGGGGGGGTTGAAGATTTCCCATAAAGATGGTACTTAGATGATCAAAGCAGATAAGATCATATTTCTGTGAAAAATGTATAGAAACTATTATCTCTTGAATCTATGATTATACTACATAATGGTGACTTTTTTTATAAATAAAAAATAATGTACATGAAAACATTTGCAGGTATTAGCCAACAGCAAAGAGCAGCTGCTCTTTTAAGGCAGGCAGCAGATTTGTTGAATGTCAACACATGTGACAGGAGTACACAATACCAGCACCTGCACCAGTAACCTCTGTAGCACCCTGTCAGTAGCACTAGTGCTGCAAAGGCAATTTTTGCACCCGACAGTAAAAGAAGGAGGCATCGACATGCAAATACAGGAACAGTGGCAGTGTCAGCACTGGACTATTACACCCAGGTGTAATCAGGAAGGCATCACTAAAGAGGCCTGTGCTAGATATTTTGGAATTACAGTCTTTACCACAGTAGTTCTTTTTTAATGTAAAGATTTCTATTGTTTCATAATATGGATGCATGCACATCTTATTTTACTGTGCAAACTTAAAGAAGTCATTTATTATTGAATACTTCCTAATTATTGTTTACAAGACCTTCCTGTACTTTCAATTTGTTCTTGAAACTCCCTATATAAATAATGATAAGGAAAAATGCTTTTAGCAGCTACCTCTAAAAAGGTTTATGGAATGAGTTCCATAGTTTAGGATATTTCAAAAACTTTTGAAATAAAAAAAAATAATTCCCAAGTGTACCCGTCCTTTTTCCAATTGGGCAAAGACATTGCTGCAAAACAGAAAATCAGATTCCACAACACGGCACTTATAAGTACTGTATACAAATTAACATGTGTATCAAGTTGAGTCATGTTCAAACTGCACAGGTTATACCGGTAACTCTGGTGGTATCAGTTATAGAATTAAAATGTTTTTTGCCCGTAAAATACAAGGTAAACAACTATAAAAAGTTATCAGTTATACAATTGCATATACTTAAAGTTTCTAAGGCCTAAGCTCTTGCATAAATCAAGCTAAATATTAAATGATTTCAATCTTAACAAGACAAATGTGTTGCATTCACTTCCCTACTGTAAATGCAGGTTCCTGGTTACAACTAATGACCACCTGTTGAAGGAGCTAGACGTTACCAGGGAGAGACACCAGCACAAATGTGAATCAGATTAACTGGAGCTACAAGCAACTTGAGAAAAACCTTCAGGGACCAGTCTAAATGTTCTGATAATGACAATAGTGTGTTATGTGTTTTATTGCTAAGAATTTTGGGTACTCTGTATCCAATATCTAAAGTGGTATTTTATTAAGATTTAGAAACTAACAAGGCCAATCTTAATAAGAAATATTCTGCTGGAACATATTGATATGTTTATTTAATCATGCAGAAATTTGTTGTTTGCCATTTGATCAATTGGCATGCTTAAACTCAACATAATATAAGAGAAATTGATTTATTTCACATTATTTTACTTATCTTGCAATGATTTTTCAAGCATCTTTTTCACACATCTTGTAGATTGGTAAGCAGATATGTTCTTGCTAGATTTCAATGGTGTAGTTTTTTAGTAAAAATGTCTTGCCTTTCTATTGTGTGGTGCTGATATTTAGACATAAGTTATAATTTTTTTGCAGTGAACAGCCTAGGTTAAGTAGACCTGGTACATGTATTCAATCAAATTGAACCGCGTTCACGGGAAATTGGCTTTATGCATGTGTGTGAAATGTTGTCCCAGATTAGCTTATGTGGTCCACACATGCTTTTCTGGGACAACACTTTCGGCCTAGACTGGATTTTCTTTTTCAAAATACTTTCTTTAAACGAAAAATCTCATAAAACCAGAAAGTGTCTTCCCTGATTAGCCTGTGCAGACCGTACAAGTTAATCTGCGACAACACTTTAGGAACATGCATTAAACCCCATTTTCCCAAAGTAAGGGTCAATTGTATTTATTTCCTTTCAGTATTTACATGCCCTTTATTTTAGGATCATACAGATTCTAAATGCCTATTTATTGTAGGCTGAATATTCAGGTATAATCAAAAAGTGTCATATTAAGATCTTTGTTAAGACAGGGCCCTGAATTCTATCATTTAATGAGGTTATGTGCTTTTCCACACTTATTGTATGTCTTTTTATAAGTAAAAGGTGAACACTAGCAACAATATAATTTGCTACCAAAAATGTTTTCCATATATATTACTTCTTTTTTATGAAAGAAGTTAACATGTGTAAACAAAAGTTTGGCAAACAAAATGATGGGTATTAATTTCTTTGTGATTCTATGCATTTATTCTACATAAATTATAAAACCATGATGAAGTGTATGTAATTAACAAATATAAATCAGTTTATTTAATGTTCATCCAGGCATATACATATAACCAGACAGTAGTGCAATCTCACATGTATATGTAGGTTTTTAACTTATATTGCACCAGTGTATAGATTGTTTTGAAAACAATTGTATGCTCATGTTAAAGTTGCATATGTCTAGTCATAAGCAGTATGTGTGGGATACACTAGCAACAGGACCAGAGTGATCATTTTGTTTTCAGATGATGTTTATTTATTGTGTGTTTCATCCTAATATTTATTGAACCAGTATGCCATGTAAAACATATATTTCCTAATAAAATTTAAAAGAAAGGTTATTCAGTATTTAGATTATGTTGACACGCTATTTCATCATGGATGGCTTCATCCACAGTCATTGCAAGACACACAGCAACAACATAATTGTGCCAAGGTCTGGGAAAATGGGTCTTAATGCATGTGTGTCAAGTGTTAATCAGGGCAAATCAGCGATGACATTTTACCTAAATGGTATTGTTCGATAAAAAAGTCTGTGGCGGAAAGTGTTGTCGCTGATAAGCCTCTGCTGACGGTACAGGCTAATCTGAGACAACATTTTGAGCACATGCATTGGGTCCAATTCTCCCCGTGCCAGACTCAAATGTTAAAGCAATGCACTATTTAAAAATATATTCAATGAAGAGCAGCAATAGTGGTTTGCAATTTATTGAAAATCTCATAATTTTTCAAATGAAAAAGATTTATTCATTTTTTACAACATGCAATCATCTTTCCAAAACAACAACACAATTGGCATTTCTTGTAAACTTGATTTCAACAAAAACAACCATAAACAACAATCCCATTTGCATCTTTTAAAAGGAACAGCTCCATGAGATACACATGCATGCCACATATCAGCTGCTATCTTCAATATTGCAAAATTTGATCTTTGACCTTGAAGGATGACATTGACCTTTCACCACTCAAAAAGTGCAGCTCCATGAGATACACATGCATGCCAACTATCAAGTTGCTATCTTCAATATTGCAAAATTTGACCTTTGACCTTGAAGGATGACCTTCACCTTTCACCACTCAAAATGTGCAGTGCCAAATATAAAGTTGCCATCTTCAATATTGAAAAAGTTATGGCCAATGTTAAAGTTTTCGGACGGACAGACAGACGCCATATATTTGAAATTTGACCTTGAAGGATGACCTTGACCTTCACCTACCTTGCCATCCTACGGGGGGCATAAAAACATATTCCACCAGAGAAATATCAACAATTATGTAAGTTATATCTAAGAAAAGGTTGTTGTTGTTTTTTACAAAATCATTACCTCAAGTTTACAAAATCTTGTATAATCTATAAAAAAAATCATTGTCAAATCATTTTTCAAATTTCTTGAATCATTCACAATTGTTTTCTAATAAATGTTCATTCATGTATTTACATGATTTTTAGTAAATGCATTTAGGAAATAATAATAGTACATAATGATGTTATTTATCATGTCTTTTGCTTGATATAATCAAGCAATTATTTAAAAATTAGAAATTGTCTAATTTTGATACAACATTTTGAATTGAAATATTAAAAACCTTCTATAAATGACTATTCTCATTCATTAAATGACGTAATTGTTTGTTGCAATATATTTTAATCAAGCTCATATTTGAATTCATTAACTTTTATTTATAAGATGAATTTTTTACTTCCAAAATCTCATCCTGGAGCTTAAGATTTTTTGTGTCGGACCGCAATTTGCATTCCGAAACCTTGTCGTAGGGATATTTTGTTTATTGCCATATTTTATTTACGGCGATTACTAAATTCTAAATACTAAATGTTCTGAAATGCTGATCTTATTTAAATGTTCCTATATAAAGCACTCATTTTACGGGACGACACTTTCCTCCTAAACTTGATATTCGGTAAGGAGAGACTTTATTGAAACTAAAGATACCATAAAAGCGGAAAGTGTCGTTCCTGATTGGCCTGTGTGGAATGCACAGGCTAATCTGGGATGGCACTTTACGCACATGCAATAAGCCCAGTTTTCTCAGAACGCGACTCTTTTTATGACACGGTGTTTGTTCATGATCTGATCATAATCTACGAAAAATCATGATAATTATAGATACATATATGTAATATTCTATTCACTATTGTGAATTGTTTCGCTTTTTGTGTAAGATTAATAAATCTAAATAAAGCCCGACTACTTCAAGCATGTTCGTTTGCATAATGTAATTTGATTGGTCGTCAGCATTCCAGAAACCGATTCCAGCGTCATCAAGCGCTTAAACCAATCGATTGGGGACATTCGTTGACAAACATGTTTAAGTTTAACTTATTGTTGTTCACCATGTACAACCCAATGCATTATTTTGATGGTAAATAATAATGTCTGTTCATTTACAAATGTTACATCTTTTTTTAATTATTTCACAACTGCAAACGGTCCGATTGACTAGGTTATGAGCAGTGTTTTCTGGACTTGTGCACCATTTAATTTTTGTTGATTAAAATAGTGTTTTGTTAAATATACGCCACAAAGACAAACTCGTTATGTAATTTAATGGGAATTTAATAACATATACATAAAGCCATATCCACAACATATACACAATCCCCGAGTAACCATATCTATACGACCTATATACCCCTATTACATTCACTTACTCCCTAAATATTGTACAAGTTGAGAACGAGCTTGTGACGTAACAACTATGTTACCTCACAACTGGTAATACAACCTGGGTTTGTCAGGTGACTACTGACTATTCCACACTGAGAGTTCCAAAGCTGGTTTAAGACGAGGAAACAATAAAGTCGTTTCTTTAATTCATTTCTTACTTATACACTACGCTCACGACTGGAACACCTCTGGGCGTTAACAATAGTGACCTAGTCCTGTTGTAATCAAACTAAATGATTGGAAACTGTGCTTGCAGTCATTTAAATTTGATATTTAATGTAAATAACTTTTCGACGCTTATAATATCAACTTTATAGTAATGCTTTATATTGCCGTTATTTGTATGTTGATGGGACGTGATATTTCTCAGTGACCAAATGACACGTGTAAACCTATTATGCTGTATATATTTCTGTTCTAGTATTGTTATCCCAATGGGAAGACAAATGATACATAGTCCCAATAATCTAATTTCTTAACTAAAGTATTGTGTAGTTCGACCTAAACAATGAACGATTTAGAACATAAACTTATTTTTAAATCAAAGTACTGACAGTACTGGTGTGACGATGTTTTTGCAGAGGATTGATATAAAAGCATCTATTTAAGTTTATCTACATCACCACAATTGTGTATGTGAGTACGAACATTTTGGGTAGGAAAAAAATGGGTACGAAAATTTTGGGTACAAAAATGATGCAAAAAAAAATTGGGTACGAAAAAGATTTGGTAACGAAAAAAAAATGGGTAGGATAAAAAAATGGGTACGAACAAAAATTTGGGTACGAGCAAAAATTTGGGTACGAAAAAAAATTGGGTACGAAAAAAATTGGGTACGAAAAATGTAGGGTACGAACAAACAATTGGGGGTACGGGGAAGTAGTACCCAAGGTGAACTTGATCCATTCAGCGAAACTGGGAGGCGGGTTACATTCTCGATCAAATATAACAAGAAATATCTTTAAAAAGATATTCGACGTGTATTTTCTGTACCACTTATCTTAAAAAAACGTTCTGTTACAGTAAAACGTTTGTGGGGTATAACATTACGTTTCAGCATATAAATTCAAAACTTGACATGCTCTTTAATTACACTATGCTCTTTAATTTCACATGTATATCATACCAAACTTTATACTTCGTTGTTTCCTTTCCTAAGTTAATGATGCTATGTGTACGGACGTGATTTCACATGCCCATGTGCATGAACATATAATTTTTCTCTGTTGATTATTGTTTTTTTTTCTAATTCAATAAGCTTAGGCATGTTTGTTCGTTAGGTAAGGCAATAATTACATGATGATTCCCGAAAGTAGGTATGAGCACATAGTCGTAAGAGCACTTGACTACGTGAGTTCGCACATGAACACATGGTAAGGTTAACCACGGACTCTAGATGAGATGTCAATATACGCTCCGTGGGTTAACTAAATCTCCGCGATATGACCTATTATGTGTTTAAAACAGCAAACAATATCCAACAAACGAATGAATTATCAAACATAGTATATGCACTTATGTGGCTCTATAATTTCTGTTTGAAAAGTTTATTAAATATGCAAAATGAGAAAGCACGCATAAGAGCGAGTTTCACAGATGTTATACGGCTATTGTGCTGTTTATATACCATAGTCGCTACAACGTTTACAAATGGAAGGTTCGAAATAATTCGTTTTCTTTACACTCATGATCGCGTTGAAAGTTAATTATACAAGTTTTAATTCGCAATTTATTTACTGAATCACGACAAATGTCAAATACAATACAGAAAATGCATAGTTGGTTCATTGATCTATAAACATATAATGGATTGAATATAACTGATTTAAAATTAACGTTTTCAAACTATCATTAAATCTTTTTCCCAGAATATGCTGTCCTATTTATAGCTGAACTTCCCTTTATCAATGATAATCAGCGAGGTATGCCGATTAGAAAAAACGAGCTATCTCAATCGGACTGGCTCGGTCTTTTACAAAGGTCGCCATTGTGAAGAATTTTTTCATGGTATGATAACTTAGACGAGCTGCTTCGCAGCATCGTCAAACGAGAGCGCCGATGGCGTTGAAAGCATAGTTGCAAAATACAGGGAAGTTGCTGCTGAAGTTAATGTTTAGGTCAAATAACTAAATAATTTCCTTATATGTTTCAATGTAAAAGCGACAAATTTGAGCGAAAATAAATACAACATTTTGCACATAGAGACCCCCATAACCATACCTTTTCTTGACGGACATTCTTAGCTGAATTGATTTAAGCAATAAAAAAGATATGTCATGTTCAAACCAAAAAAATTCGACTCAAATCAAAATCGACTGTTTTTGCACCTTCTTTTTTCGGCCGTTTTCTAGTGGATTGTAACCTTTTGCAGTACCATTTTTTACTTTAATCTCTAACTTTATCCTATTTCAGGTATTTAATAGTGAACACCTATGCTTACTCTATCAATATCAACCAACGATAAAACCAGAACAACAGTCTAATGTGTAAAACATGCCTTCGAGGAAAATATGATGATTTGTTTAGACAGGGACCTATACAGTATAGGTCCCTGGTTTAGAGAGTTCATGACTCGATTATTCATGACTCGATTATTTAGTTTATTGTAACCTTAACAATTTCTGATATCACGAGTCGCCTCCCTTGGTTGGTTCATGCTACCAAAATGTTCTATTTTTAGAAACGGGAATTCCAAATCGTGACGAATGTGAATGGTTACAAAATGACATAACTATGAAAATAAATACGAAGAATTACATTATTTCACGCATACCAGTATCCAACCATCCGTATTCTTTTCCGACTTGATACATTTACGGCATTCCATTTAATATTTTACAGACACAACACTCGTCCAGAATTTGCGCGAATCCATTAAATTAGATGCCACATTTAAACCGTTAGCTCTACTCGTAACGTTAATTTCTTGCTCAAAGTAAATCATTTTAATTTCAATTAACACATCTCTATTACTTTCAAACTCTACTTCATTAAATCCATAGAAAGGCAGGTCAGAATCCATGTCATAAATCAGAAAACATTCATCGTACTCCGCTATTTTTTTTTACACATTTACAAAGAATGAAAGTGCTTTATGCCCAACTTCCTGTTGAGAATATGTTAATTTCTATTTATAATTAACCAATGAAATTCTTCATATCCTTAAACCAGGGCCTAATGAATTTGACCTCTCCCAGAACAGTAAACAAAGGACCAGAACAGAATTGTTTTACGAACGAAATTTGTTTTAGTTTCTTAGAAGGTTTTTTCACGTAAAACGGTCTTAGAAAAATTACTAAAAACGGTGTCAGCAATATTCTTGGAAGAAAACGTTAGAAAAACGTTTCTAAATAAATAAAAAAAATGTTAGAATTACCATATACTATATTAAATAGATATTTCGTCTGATTGTTGATCAGGTAAGGCTTCATAATGGTCAACCGTTCCATGTCGGTTTTCGAAATGTAGCTCTAACATAAGCATAGTTGCGTAACCGCAACTATGCTAAAAACACCAAAGCTATAAATTCTATTTACGTTATTGGTTCGTCGATTAAATGAGATGTAGTCTTGCGCATGCACAGGCAGTGGAAAAGCGTAATGGCGGCGGTCTGATTAGCGAAGTTATAGTGCAGATTATTCTTTGGATTTATAGCTTAAAATCGCGTATTCGAGGTGTCTTATTGTGGCCATTGGCCCGAAAACTCTTTGTGTCATTTTTAGACCTGGGGTTTATGTTGACAGTGTCAGTTGTCTTTTCTACGACGATTTGTGTTTTTCTAAAAACACGTGGTTTTCAAAATGGCTGACTTTACGCAAAGTACAAAACAGACATCGACAAAAGAAACGACAAGCGGGTCAACCACTGCTACTAGTGGTAATACTTCGGTAAAACCGACACAGAAGAAGCAGACTGCGACAGCGTCGGCTTCCAGTAAGTCGGCGAAGGACATGTCTGTGTCCGACGCTGATTTACAGTAAAAAATTACTGTCAAGTTTACGGAACTTAATACTCGCGTTTCGGCTTTAGAAGAGATGCCGGTAGATTATGGCTATGAGGAGTATATGGAGGAAGGGGAATTGGCAGGAGGAGAGTTTTCCAATTGTGAAGCATCACAAACAGTAAATGCTTTCTCAGAAAAGAGATCTTGAGAGTTCTCGTTTCAGTCAAATGACTAAGCGTTTGAAAGAGCATGTGATTTTGTGCCCTTCTGTTTAAGAAGCACTAGCTTTAAATATCAATGATGTGTTTATAAACGGGCTTTAAGAGGACGAATATTCAAACATGATTAAAGAGGCCTTTCCTCGCCCTGAAAATTGTGAAGCAATACAAACAGGAAAGTGAAACAAGATTGTATGGGATTTCCTTTGAACAAATACCAAGGTGTTAGAAAAAAAGTTAGAAAACACTGAAACTTCAATCATCAAAGCAGCAATTTTAGTTGCGCAAGCAGTGGATTCAATAACAAAACAAAAGCGGAACTGCAGATTAAACATCTGGGCATAGACATTAGCAAACCTTTGGACAATTGCCAAGATGCTCTCTCGCTTTTGGGATATGCGAACAAACAAATTAACATGCCCAGGAGAGAAGCTTTAATGCCTGAAATGAAGAGACCGTACTCTTCTTTGTGTTCATCTACACAGCCATATAATGAGTTGCTATTTGGTGATATCGAGAAATCGTCCAGATAAATAGAGGACACTCAAACAATTAAATATGACTCCCGTCCAGTGAGAGGGCAACCCATGTTTCGTGGCCGTCCTTTCCGTGGCCGTCCTTTCTGTGGCCGTAGTACCTCTGGATGTAGATATCCATGATCATCCCCATCGGCCTTCGGGAAAACTGGATCGCAGTTTTAGGATACAAAAATTGGAGGAGGAGAGGCCAGAGCCCTCCTCAACAATCCGTCATGAAACAATAAATGTTTCAGAGGAAAGAACAATTTCTTGTACAGAATTTGTAGGAGGCCGTTTGCATGGAAACGTATTACTCAAGATCCAAAAATACTTGATATAGTAGAACATTGTCATTTCGATTTCTGTGAATTGTCTCCTCCACAAGAAAAGTTTTCTCAGCATTAATTTAATCACGAAGAGGAATTTTTCATCGATATTAAAATCAATAAATTACTACAACTGACGGTCATTATTGAAGTTGTTCATCATCCTCGACAATTCTTGTCCCCTTTATTTTTTGGGCTAAAAGAAAACCAGGAGAGTATCGCAAGATACTTAATTTGAAGAAATTAAATGCATATTTTCCATATGAACATTTTAAAATGGAATTTTTTGAAAATGCACTTGATTTGGTTTCTTAAGACATGTATTTTTGATTAATTGATACGTGTATTAATAATGCATATTATAGCATTCCTATAGCTGAAGACCAACAGCTTCATTATCGTTTTCAATATGTCTGTATGCCTAATGGTGTGTCACCAGGACCTAGAGTTTATACAAGGCTCATGAAACCTGTGTTTGCTAAATTACGAACAAATGGGCATTTGAGTACAGGTTCCATTGCTGACAGTTTACTTGGAGGCACATCAAAAGAAAAAAAAACTGTAAATATACAAGAAACTTCTAATCTCATGAATAGCCTGGGTTTCTTGCTAAATAGGGACAAAGGTATGTTTATCCCAACCCAAATCATTGCATATCTTGGAAATGTTATTGACCCGCTTTGAATGTTCTAAACTATACACACGTGAAACTGCTACTATTCGCACGGTAGCTCATGTCATAGGTTTGATCAATTCTTTCTGCTGTGAAACTAGGAAAATGACATTACCGTCGCTTAGAAAAAGAAAAATCTCTGGCATTAAAAGAATGCAAAGGCAATTTTGATTCAATCATGAATATTCCTCCTCCTATGAAATAAGACTTACAATGGTGGATGAATAATATTCATTCACAATTCAGGAAAAATCGCAGAGAAAACCCTTCTATAATTATTCCCTCTGGCAGTAGTAGGTCTGGCTGGGGTGCAACATTAGGTACCGAAAAGATCGGTGGCCATTGGTGAGAAAGAAAACAAAAGTATCATTTTAATGCTTTGGAAATGTTAGCAGTTCTATTTGCTCTACAGGCATTTCAGCATTTGATAAAAGGAAAATATATCAAAGTTTTCACGGATTTCACTACAACAGTTAGTTATGTTAACAATTTCGGAGGAATAAAATGTTATGATTGCAATCAAATTAGTCAAAAATTGGGCAATTTTATATTAACAATAACATGTGGATTATGTGTGCTAATTTACCAGGCACTGATAATGTGATGCAGATCAGGCATCTGGAGAATTTAAAGACAACATAAAATGGTCATTAGATGGTGAAATTGTTTGCAGTATTTGTGTAAAATATGGCATACCCTCCGTAGATTTGTTTGCTACTAGATTAAATAAAAAAGTGCAGCAATACATTTCATGGCAACCAGACCCAGAGTGCAGCTTTGTGAATGCTTTTAGCATTGATTGGGGGACATTTGATTAATGCTATTTTTTCTCCCCTTTCAGTGTTATAGGACGCAGCATTCAAAAGATCAAGGTGGATCGGGCTCGGGGCTGTGGCATTTTTCCATTATGGCCAACTTAACATTGGTGGCCGCTGGTGATGGAAACACTGATCGATTTTCCTTTGATACTCCCTCGGCAACACAGAATGCTCTCGGCAACACAGAATGCCTCACACATACAGACAAATATCATCCTTTAGAGCAACAGTTGATGCTGATCGCATGCAAGCAGTCGGCGAATCCTTTAGAAACCGAGGCTACCAGAGTGTTCATGGCGTCGTGGCGAACTTCAACAAAACGCGAGTATAAAGTGTATATTCGCAGATGGTTTCTGTTTTGTGACAAACAACAGATTGATAGATTTTAAGTGTCTATAATAAAAATCATAGACTTCCTTACTGAGGAATTTCAGCGTGGTTAAGAATATTCAGCAATGAACATTGTGTGTAGCTCTCAGTCATCGTTAGGAATTATTGTGGATAAATTTCCAGCTGGAAGTCATCCTTTAGTTACACGGGTTTTAAAGGGAGTTTATCATCTCAGACGACCATGTGCTCGATACACACGTATTTGGAATGTTGACTTGGTCTTGAAATACCTACAGAAACTTTCTCCAGTGAAACATTTGAGTCTCAAAGATTTAACATTTAAATTAGTAATGCTTATTGCTCAAGTGGACTGTGAATGCATCGCGTGTACATACTTTCCAGTTACTGACTGTTAAGGGCTACAAGAAGTTGCCATCCGAGTTCAATTTTCAGTTTGATAATTTTTTTAAACAGAACATACCTAGTTGTAATGTTTCTAGTTTGCATTTAAAGTGTTATCCGCCAGATTATGTGTATATTTTATGCTAAATGAATACTTGAAAAGAACAAAATGTTTGCGGACAAAAACAGATAAGCTGTTCATTAGTTATAGAAAACCACATGGTTCAGTTTCTCGTGATACGATTGCTAGATGGATCATTTTAAATGGTCATGGCGAAAACTGGAATTGACATTTCACAGTTTACAACACATAGTGTTATGGCAGCTGTTACTTCTAAAGCATAATTGACTGTGCCTATAGAAGAAATTATGCAGAAAGCTGGTTGGACAAACAAAAGCACTTTTGCAAAGTACTACGACAAAAACATAAAACAGAAGCGGTATTCAGAATGTAATGGTAGGGATTTACAAATTTCTCTTACATAACAAGGTTACATCTCGGCATCACCTTGCTTTAAAGTCTCATTTTTTCGACGAACCAATAACGTTGTCTAAATAGAATTTAAAAGTTAAACGAGTACTAACTTGGAAGACGAAGTTTGATTGTAATTTTATGAGACAATGTGTTGGAGGAGATAAAATGCCTCCCGCCTACCTTACATTTAGGGTTTTTTGAAAAACTATTGGTTCGGTCTTTCTCTTTTCGTTCGTGCCAAGATGTTTTTTTCTTTAAAGACTGTCTGCGCATGCGCGAGGCTACATCTCCTCAGTTTATCTCCTCCCACACAAGCTGTTAAACACTAGACTAGCCAATGTTCTACACTATTGATTACATACACACACTGCAGTGGTGAACTATAAACAGGCAGAATCGGTGGCTATCGTTCCTAGCGTAGTAGAGCAGACGATATCGTAGTTAACAGCAGACTGACTTGCAAATTTCTCTCTACATTAGTTTTGAGCTATCGCCCACAACTCATAAACGGGACATGGTAGGATTTGAATTTTAAAAAATCCCACAAAGCGCTAAATTGATTTCACAATTTAATTGCCTAGTAAATATCGTCCTGAAATGCATCATACTTACCTGTTATGTGTTTTTAGTGTTCATGTCAACCAAAAGAGATTTAGCTAATAGTCGTATTTACTTCAATTTATTGCGCCTCCGAAAGTTGCAATTCGGTTTCGCACAATGGTTTAATATCAACATATCATTTTTGAAATCTCAAACAGGCATATTAAAATGACAAATGAATGCCATATTAAATATAAATAAAATTTTAAATCCTGTTAACGTGAATGAAATTTAAAACGAACAAGTTAACGCCTTAGTGTAGATGTCTATTAAATGTAAAAAGTGTTCAAGTGTACAGAACATTATAATTTGTAATAATTAACAAATGTATATTTCACTTAGTGTAAACTTGACTAGGGACACTAGTTTGTATGCGAAGTCAAGTGTGGGTATACATACTTTTGAAATCCAACGATGCGTAAAATGACAAAGAAAGATACTGCAAATATCACAAGCCGATTACCGAACTCCGGGTCTAAACGGAAGTCCGTCTCGGTTGGGCTCACGTCTTGCACCTGCGCCAGGCTGTGACTTCCTGTTGCGCTATCGGGTGGCTGCACAAGGAACTGTGTGTTGTCCGAAACGAACGTGCCAAACTGAATAGGATGTGTATGCGGTTTTTATTTTATTTTATGATTAACATCATATGTAAGTCAATGGATATTGGACTGAATATTTGAAATGACTGAATGATTTAATTATTGAAAGCATGAATTTATCAACACGTTATTCAACCTTAATTGAATTAATTTATTGATTGGTTGGCTTGTTGGTTAATGAATGGATAGGTGGATGGGTGTTTACAATTATTGTAAATAAGTTTTAAAAGGATCTTAAAACAGATTTTGACATTTCTTGAAGTTTGCCATTAAATGATTTAAATTGTTAAATGTTACATAGGACCTAAATAACTCCGATGAAAAAAGAATGAAAAGTAAGACAGGAAAAAGTAATCGTCAACTTTGCTCAAACCACTGACCCCTGGAGTAAAAGTAAATCTCTTAGACCACTCGTCTATTTGTTTTCATACAAGGAATGATGTATTGAACTGACCTAGAACCACTCACCATTATAATAAAAGTCTAGCACTTAAACCACTCGGCCATCCGTGCTTATACAGAGTAAGCCGTTTAATTCTATATATGTAA
Source organism: Dreissena polymorpha (assembly GCF_020536995.1). Classification (NCBI taxonomy): domain Eukaryota; kingdom Metazoa; phylum Mollusca; class Bivalvia; order Myida; family Dreissenidae; genus Dreissena; species Dreissena polymorpha. Next base: position 98,131,974 of record NC_068358.1, on the reverse strand, counting down.
TAATCTTATGGTAAAAAAATATAACGATATTTACATAACTCGCCAAATTATTTAATCGTTTCGCGATTTTAACGCTTTATACATTTCACGTATTTAAATCGACAAAAGATGCATATAATGAATCTTTTAGAGCATGGTAAATGTTCAGTATTACTGTTTCCTCGCAAATTTCATTTAAAAAAATGCGAATCTGAAACATTTTATTTCGATTTTATCAATTAACCAAAACGTGAAATGAGGCTTCTATTAAATGAATATTTGCTTATTGGCACTACGAATCCTTTCAACTTACAAAATCGAACACTGGCTCCCCGCTACCGTTGCCTGCGTCAGGCTTCTCCCACACCATAAAGACAGCTTCCCGGCTGCGGTCTTCATAGTAGGCCACTTCCTGTCAACACAGCATGTCCAACATAAAATGTGACGATTATGAATATTTACTGCATATTTGCAATAGTACTAGAAGAGGCAGTTGTAGTAGCTGCAGTACAGCAGCGACATCAATAGTTGTAGTAGTATTAATTGTTGTTACGGAGAAGAAGAAGTAGAATATTTGTGATAGGAGTAGACGCAGTAGCTATAACAGTAGAGATAGTAACAGAAGCAACTGCAGCAACAATATGAGGCGTAACATTAGAATTACAAGTACAAAAATACGTTATAGTATTATACTTTTAAAACGCAATTATTGTAATAAAAGCACAATATCTGAGATTGCCCTACATTTTGCATCCCTGCTTGAAAGTACAATGATAAAGTTGTGGTTTCAATATTTATTTCATATTTCATGTTTTTATAGCTTAATTTAACGACCATGCTTTATATTTACTACCCAACAAGTATGTATGGAGCGTTTAAGTGACATCTTGAGATACATCATTACATTGCAAAACAACTTCACAGGCAGACTCAACCATGTCGGTAAGTGCGATCAAATCTTACCTTTATTTGAACATAAAAGAAAAAGAACACCAATTAAATGTTGAATTACATAGAAAAGGAGCTTTACACACTTAAAAAACTATTTTTTTTAATCCAAGTCGACCATTCTTTACGTGCTTTAGACATTTAAAAAATTAGATCCAGCCTACCAAAAGTTGTTTGTTTCCACAAACCTGAACGAAACTCTTTTTTTTGTGCCAACCCTTAACTTTTTTGTTATTCCAGTTTTTTTTCATTGTTGTTACATTGGAAAATATTCGCATTATTAACGTTAAAATATGCATAAACATATTTAAAATACTGTTCGAAAGGGAATCGGAAAATTACTCAGATGTTCAAATATGAAATACAATAAGTTAAAAAAGGAGCAAACGTGGTGCCGCAAGAAATATTAACCATCAATATGTAAACATCGATAAAACAAAAACATAAAATAAACCGTGATGCTGAATAAAGTTTTACATGTTATCAAAATAAATGTAATTGGTTTAGTTATAAGACGTTAAACTTAAGCTGGACGTAATTAATTTTCGAGCATCATTAGACATGGTCCGTAACGAAAACGGAGAAAAAAAGGACAGTAATTATAACATTTGCTTTCGTGAGATACATATAAACAGCGGCATCACAGTTACCATTCACTTTGATTGTGCAGTCGATCAATTCGTTAACCGATTCAAAAGATCCTTAAACATCAATCAACCATACCATTGTTGTAGAAATGTAAATGTTAGATTAAATTGTACAACGGTATCTTCACCTTACCCAACTAGTTCTGTGCCCATGGTTTGAACGAGTTTATTCATCACATGGGCACGTTTTATGTTTATGTTTAAGGCCAATACTTATATCTTTTGTCAAAGGGAATTCTTAAATTTTTATCCTCAAAAGCAAGATCACATAAAGGTAAAACACATTAAACGTTACTTATGTGTTCAATGCCAACTTTCTTCATTTTGTTTATAGTATATGTACGTGTAAGGTAATAAACAGTTTTGGAAAGACATTAAACTGACAAACAATGTTTCAGTTCAATAAATTTTGTTTTAATAGTAAACTGAGTTTTGTTTCTATTTCAAACTCATCTAATCCCCTCTTCGCATGTGATCCCGTCTAGGGCATGGATGCCGAAAAGCTTTCGAAAATTGCCGCAGATCTGGGCGAGTCCCTAACCTGTCCCCACATCCTGCCCATTTGCTTGGCATCTTCATTCATGTATTAAGGCCCGTTGTTTGTGGGCCGCCTCTCTTCCTTTTCCCCATAGGGTTCCCGATGAGAGATCGTCTCGTCGTTTTGGTTGCAGAGTTGCGACTTTATTGTGACTTATATATTCTCTGAAGGATGACTTCTTCAACAGGCTGATGTTGTGTTCTTCTCCAACTCTTCGTTGATGATCATGTCTGGTCGGCGAATCTTAAGCATGATCTGATGCAGGTAATGTTAAAGACCTGGATTTTCTTCATATAGGTTAGGTAGTTTCTCAATGTCTATGCTCTCTATGGCAGCATTGGCTTCAATATGTTATATATATATATACGTACGTGGTAGTCGATAGAGGTGGACGTGTTTTTTCGAGCTCCACAATTATGCGTTTAACTTAAATATTGCGCGGACAGAACATGTGGATATTATAAAAGAAAGAGGAACAATATGCAAAGTGTTGTGATAGTGCTAATTTTGTACGGATAAAATCAACATAAATAATAGAAAAAAAGGTACTTTTCAAACATTTTTACTACAAATCATAAAAAAGTTAGCTTGTTATCATCTGTAAATAGTCCAAAATCCACGTGCAAATAGTTCGTGAGATGTTGTTACCAACGATAGCTTAATCCGATAATTGGGCAATTATATAGACGACAGCGCACAGGCAATATTTTCATTTTCATTCGATCTAATATGGCGACCAGCATGTATGAACTTGATGATATTTCCGACGAAGGTCGCTGGGAAATTGGAAAAAAAGCGCAAGCGAAATACAGGCGAATATCCGGCACTTGATGTTAATGAGAACTCTTTGAGTAAATCACTGTCATTAATATATGATGAACTGAAATCTATAAAAGCAGATACAAGTCATACTCAAAAACCACTTGCCTCACAAATTTAGAACATCACACATATCAACAAGAAATTAAATGAGGTCACCACCGTTGTAAATACACATAGTGAACTTATGAAAACATTAGCGTATAGGTCGATAGTGAGGCCAGAAACAAAAGAAACAATCTGTTTATTTTTGGTGTTGGTGAAACGAAAAATGAAAACTGCTTTAGCGTAGTCCGTACGATATTGAGTGAATGTCTGAGTCTTGATAGTGACAATATGTACCTGGATAGAGCACATCGATGCGGAAAATTCAAACAAAATAATTCAAGGCCAATAATTGTCTGTTTTCGGGACTTTCCGGACGTGGAACTCGCAATGAGTAGTGTCTACAGATTGAAGGGTACAAGGTACTCTATTGATAGAGACTTCCCGCTAGAAATTCGTCTAGCACGAAAACGACTATGGCATGATTTCCATGATCTCAAATAAACAAATCCGAACTCTAAAGTACAAATAGTGCAACCTGCTAAGCTGGTACTTGACAAGCAGGTGATCCATGATGAATTTCCAGTCTGGTTCTCAATTCTTGGCAAAAACAGATTAATCACTATGACTAGTATTGACCCTCTTGTGAATGGAGCTCAGCAACAATCGTCAGTCCATCGGCAAAATGATCAGAGCTCAATACCAATGTTCAATTTTTCAATGTCTGACTCACGACAAAGCACACTGGAGCCAAATACACGAATCTTTCAGTTTTTAGCAGCTCAAAGTCAGTCATCACTTTCGTCCACGGTTAATGAGCGTCCAAGTACTCAATCCCTGGCGATGACGTCTTCATCTAAAGCAGCGCCTAATACCAATCAGTCAACGGGGTCACACAATGTCAGTGAACACGCGCTTTCTACTGCGAGCAAGCCAAGGTCACTAACACGTAGCGATGGCGCCCGCCAGCGAGTTCATTCATCAGTCGTTACAAGCCGAGAGCACATAGCATCAAACCGAATGGCTAGCAAGAATGCAAATCCGAGCACTACTTTAAACTTCTCGCAAAGCCAGGCTAATCGCTCGCAACGCACAAAAAGTACGAACAGCTCTCTAGCGGCGACAATTATCAATAATACCAATGCTAGGTCAGTAAAGACGCAGTCGGCTTTAAAATCAAAGTCTGGTGACGTGTCACGTTCACAAATACCCGCTACCTCCGTGGACCCGGCGAGTGTCACTCCGACAGAGGTCAAAACACCAAATGTAAGCTTGCAGGCTGAGAGTTTAGACCCAGTTGTATAGGGAACGCAGGAGAAGGTCAAATTACGTTTTTCGCTCCTAAACGTTCAGGGTTTGATAACAAAGCGTTTAAATAAACTGAAAAGTAGTGAATTACAAGCATTATTCAATAAAAGTGATATTGTTTTGCTGACAGAGACATGGTCTGAAGAATTCATTGATTACAAGGTTGACGGTTTTGACTATTTCGCGCTTCATCGAGTAAAGAATACTAATAGCAAAAGGAGCTCAGGGGGGATTATGATTTATATTAGAAATAATTTAGTAACTGATGATATAATCTTTATGCAAGACTCAGATGATCTTTTGTGGATAAGGGTTAACAAAAATCAATTAGGGATATCAGATGATTTGTTTATTGGTTTATGTTATATTGTCCCAGAATCCAGTGCGAGATACGATCTATATAAAACAAACCCATTCGATAGAATTCTCGATTCGATTGTGAAAATTAAAAGCGTCTCAAATAGTTCCCAATTAATCCTTTGTGGTGATTTTAATAGCCGTACATTTGATATGGCAGATTTTGTCACTAACGATGTTGATTCTGATTATTTACCGTTACCCGATGATTATGATATTGATATATTTTTACCTAGATTTACACAAGATAAGTGTGTTAATAACAATGGAAATTTGCTTATTGATATGTGCATACGGTCGGGCTTACGAATCTTAAATGGCAGGGTAGGAAACGATAACGGCAGGGTAGGAAACGATAACGGTATAGGAAATTGTACTTATATTGGACGCAGAGGCTCTAGTCTCATCGATTATGTTTTAGTAATGCCGGAATGTATGCATATGTTTAAAACTTTCAATGTAGAAGATCCAAATGCTCTATCGGATCACTGTGTTATACATTTTGAATATGAATGTATTTTGCATAACAATAGTATTCACAGCACAATACGCAATGAAGATTGTAACACGGTTCAATACAAGTTTGTTTGGAACAAAGACTATGAAAATGATTTTCTCGATGCAATAAGAAGTGAGGCTACACAAAATCATTTTTTAGCAATATTGAATGCACTTGACAATGTACTGAAGATAAAAATGCCTTAAACACATGCGTTAATGATTTTGTTGATATTGTTGAAGGAGTAGCAGTCCCGTATTTAAAAAATAATAATAATAATAATAACAATGATTGCCATAGCAACAACAACAACAATACATGGTACGATGATAATTGTAGAAATAAAAAGCTGCATTTCAATAATACATTAAATAAATATCGAAAATGTAATTCGAATCAGAATAGAATTGAGTAAGTAAAGGCTAGAGGTGACTACACGAAAACCTTACGTACGTGTAGACTTGAATATGACAATAAACAATCAAAACTGCTAGATACTAAACGCGTAAAAAATGCGAAAGAATATTGGAAAATGCTTAAACAAAGTGCTGGCCTGCCGACACCAAACATACCTATATCTTGTTTTGAACAATATTTTGAAAGCATAAATAATCCAAATGATCACTTCTTTAATCCAAATGAAGACGTATTATATTTTAATGAGAGGTTTGTAAAACAAGAATTTCAAGTAATGTTTGATGAGCTTGAATGGGAAATAAGTCAGGAGGAAATAAATAAAGCAATAAAACAATTAAAAGGAGGGCCTGATAAAATGATTTATGAATTTTTATGTACGGACATACAGCGTTTTCGCATTGCCTACTTTCTATATTTAATAAAGTACTATCATTAGGATTTTCCCGGAAACATGGTCAGAGGGTTTTATAGTTCAGCTTCATAACAAAGGGAGTATTAATAATTGCAATAATTATCGCGGCCTTACTTTATTAAGCTCAATGGGTAAACTGTTCACTAGAATTATAAGCAATCGAATAGATTCATGGGCCGAAAAGTATTTTGTCTATGTAGAAGCGCAAGCTAGTTTTAGAAAGAGTATGAGTACTACAGATAATATTTTTGTTTTGCATGGCCTTAAAACACATATGATTAATAATAATAAACAATTATACTGTGGTTTTGTCGATTTTAGCAAAGCATTTGATTATGTGGTCAGACCAAACCTGTGGTGTAAGCTTATTCGTCTTGGTGTAAGAGGTAAAATGCTAAATGTTATACAAAGTATGTATTATTCAATTAAATCCAAAATTAAAATTCATAACACAGTTGGAAAAGACTTTTACTGCCTTTTGGGTGTAAGACATGGTGAGTGTCTATCTCCATTACTTTTTTCTCTATTTTTAAACGATTTAGAAGAAACTTTCATCTTAAATGGGTAAGAAGGGGTCGACCTTTTGATGTTTCAAATATTTATTCTCTTATACGCTGATGACATTGTACTATTTCCGGTTACACCTCAAGCCTTACAATGTGGATTGAAAATCTTAGCAGCAACTGTCAAAAATGGCAATTAAAAGTTAATGTTAACAAAACGAAGGTAATTGTGTTCCGAAAAGCGGGACCACTTGCAAGGAACATACAATTTACATATAATAATGAAAATATTGAAATTGTTAGTAATATATCTTATCTTGGAGTCGTTTTCACGAGTGGTGGATCTTTTAACCAGACGCAAATAACCTTAGCAGGGAAAGCAAGAAAGGCCAATGAATCGACAAGAAAATTCTATCTCGCTATTCAAGTAGAAACTGGGGTCGCCTTCCTTGTGGAGCTTAATGAGTTAGCCCTCTTTCCACTTTGTATGTATTTCTTTTTCATCCTTCATATTGCTGAAAGCGGGTCAAGTAGCTTCACACTGGCTTGATGGCGCTGCGAATCTCTTCCTTCGCTGGTGCGAAGCACTTGATTGGAAGATCGCGTGTACCAAGCGATATCGCCGATGGGTTTGCATGAGATGGCCTGTTGATTGTCCTGGATTTGCTCGCTACTCATATTCTTCTTCCTTTTGACATCTTCTATCACTCGTCCATTCTTATCTCTCATTGGCCTCTTTATTAACATGTGTTTGGTTCTATTTTTATTCGCTAACTCACTCGCATCTGTTGCCATCATATCTAGGTATTTCCGCTTGTTTACTCTAATACTTCGCTTTACGTTCCTATGTGCTACTGCTTACTCTTCTGTGCTTTTTCTTATTTTTCGCTCTTGTTCTTCTATTGTTGACACCTTTTTTCCATTTCATGGTCAATTTTAAATTTAACTGACTTCTTTTTAATGGTTGTGTCAAAGCAGTGAGTGTTAAAATGTTTGATAAAAATGATTATATTTTGTCGATTGGTGTTAACGTAACTTTTCTACTCAAAATCAAAGAAAATTGCGTACAATATTTCGTAAAATAAAGCTAAACAATTAAAAATCACCGTTCCTTATGGCCATTGTCGAAATTTCAACGCCAGATGTGGTCTGGTAAAATAGATGTTTGTGGATAAAAATGCTCGTTTTTATTTTGGTTTTAACATGGTACCATTTTAGTGTTCGTGTGTCGTATCAATAGACATATTTGCAGGAAATTGACATGGATTTTATTGTGGTTACAAATGAATAAAAACGAGCATTTTGCATCTACAAAAATCTGTGTGATCATACAACATCTAGCGTTGAAATTGTGGCTTTTGCTATAAGGAACACTGATTGTTTAGGTGTTAACTTTATTTTACGAAATACTTTACGCAATTTTCGTTGACTTTGAGCGTTATAGAGACTTGAAACAATTATTTGTTTTATTTTTCACCCGCCTAATTTTCATAATCAAAAATTTCGTAATAGAAAATTTCCATATAGAAAATGTGTCTTAACTAGGATTACGCGTATCTGAGCCGGCCTAACGCAAAAATTAAATAGCAAACATGCAAACTTTAAATAAATATAACTATTTTTATTCAAACTTTACTTTTTTCTATCTGATTATGATTTGATAAACATTTGTGCAATTAAAATGAGAAATATATTTCATTGGGCTGTGTTGCGGTTCCGAACTTTAGCCTAGATGTACATTGCAAATTGTGTTATTTGCATACATACGAAGACCAGAGATAATCTTATTAGAATAATAAATGCATACCGTTGTGTCAAAAACCTTATATGCCGTCATTCTGCCCTCGTCATTTAGAACGACTGGTACATCGGAAGTGACGTCAGAGATTTTATGGAGATTTATATTCGAGACAACATTTGAATACGTAAAATTTGCTGCGATGTCGATTGGAAATCGTTCCGTAGAGCGTCTGTGTCGATATTCGGTCTTAAGCTCAATTTCCACAGTATCTATAAACAAAAAATACAGATAAGTCCAAAACATACAAGTCTACCATTATTATAATGATATTTGCAAATAAAATGTTCATTTATTTCTATTCATTTCAAATATTCATACGCGGTATTGTACAATACATATCAGCAACGTGTTCTGTCTTCTATATATGACAGTTGACACGGATTATTTTCATATGTCAATAAAATATTTAAAAGCACATGATTTTGACTTACTTCAAATAAAAGACAAAAAAATGGAATATTAAGCGCTCGAATCAAACTTATTTAAATAAAATAAAAATATTCGAAAATATATCCTCTTATAAATATTAGTGGCCAAATGTTTTAAAGAATAGCCACGTTTTTAATTAGTGGATATGTACTGCATTGATACAAATGAGATAAACACGTTTATGTTTTCTACAGATGTTTGAAATTTATTCGGAAAAGTAACAAATACTGGTAGACCGATGTTTAAATAAAATAGTGCGAGCTATTTCAACAATATTGTTACTGCATTGAATAATAAAAAAAAATTTCCAATACGTAAATTAGTTTATTCAAGAGAATAGTATTCAATCAATAATTGTTTAATGTACGTATTATTTGTTTATTTATAAACGATATCTTTATTTAGTTTATAGTATGGCTTAAAAAAAGTTAAAATGAACGAGTTACAAGTAAATTCGTTCAATTGATATCCCCCGCCAAATTAACGTTTTCATTGATATATACACACCCATGTTTCATGTTGAAATCGTGTAGCGTCGAAAAGTCACATCATACAAAAACAACAAAGGTCAATAACTCTTTGTAAAGAAAGTGCAGGGCTATGATTCTTGTGCACGGCACTTTTTTCCCATTGATTTATACACATCCATGAAGTTTTATGATGCAATGTTGTATCATATTTGAGATATAACCTTAAATAGTTCCATCATACAAAAACAACAACGGGCAATAACTCTTATTCAAGAAAGTGAAGGGTGATGGTTCTTAAGATTGGCACTTCTCCTCATAAATATCAATAAACCTATTAAGTTCCATGTTGAAATATTGCATAATATCAGAGATATAGCCCTGAAAAGAACATACAAAACAGACAATAACTCTTATTTAAAAAAGTGTAGGGTTGTGTTTTTTGTCGGCACTTCTCCTCACTGATATCTATACACATATGAAGTTTGATCTTGATATCTTGTATAGTTTCTGAGATATAGTCCTAAAATATTTTGTGACAAATGGACGGACGGACTGACCGAATGCTGGACGGACGGAAAGACGGACGGACGGACAAGCCCAATTATATATCCATCCGCCTTTAGCGGGCGATAAAAATGTGCATCGCATAAAAAAATATTAGACTAACTGACATTTACGTTTTCAAAAGCACGTATTTAGTGTATTTCAGAAGTATGTAAACCGAAGTGTATCTTTTCAGAATATGCAGTGAAACCATATACCTGAGAAAATTATGACTATGAAAGTTTTAAATCGTATATCAATATGTAATCATATAATGCATATACATATTATTATTTGAACTAAATATTCTTAAAGTACAGGTAAGTGTACAACGAAATAACGAGAACTTACCTTTTACTGCTAGATTGAACTTTGGCAACGAAAATGCGTAGACAGACGTTTTCAACGAACATGATACCGTCAGCATACAGAAGACCAGTTTTTGCTGCGTCGATATCTCCATGGCAATTAACTTTATTCCTACCACAATGTTATTGTCAAATAAAACTATGCCTATTATAAGATATTATGCCTTTACACTATCGTCAAAAGCCGCTGGAAAGTTAAATGATGCACTCTTTTTAGGAGAGGCGATTTAATTAAACTTGTAACTACAACGATATGTAAGGTCCTTGCATTAAAGCATTAAATGGCACAAATAAAAAAAGGACACCTATATTTCATACGCTCCATTTGACTTGTATAAGGAGGTTTAGTTTGTGCACCCTTTAAACACATTAAAATAAATTCTTAACTCAATAATGCTCACATTGGAATGACATTGCAAAAATTCAGGTGGTAAGTAATTTAACCCTCGCTTTGAGCACAGAGTAATTGGTTAAACTGTAAAAGTGAAAAAAAACACACAATGAAACATGTAAATTATTTATTTAGCATTTATTTCAACCTTTTTGTTTGCAATGCATATCCGCTTATAATAATATATCAAAAACATTTTTAAATATTGAATAATGTCCGTAAATTCGCACACACTTGGCCACATTTATCTTACAAGTAACACATCCATCTACCCGGAACGCGAGACCTATTTTATTATCATGAATGTTTTGGATTCGCTTTATACACAGTGGTGTGTGTATTCATGCATTACATTATAATAAACATTTATCAACTGTTCTGTTCATTTTGTAGATTTAGCGAATGTTTGTTAAAATTGGGATGGGTGCAGTTTTGTTGTCAGCCGAAACAGTTATGCAACGTTTGAGTAAAGTGTTTCATCTAGTTTTTATTACGATTCTGAAATTCTAAAAATAAATGGTAAACGATAGGATGTTGTGTCGGATTATTATTAAGCCCTTTTCTAAATATTATACATGTTAAATGTACACGGCGTATTTTCTTCACCTATCGGATTATATCTTTATTTAATACTTTTTATCGTAAACGGTGATTAGTAGCCCACACAATTAAGTCGTAATTGAAACTCTTTATGTTAAGGAAGAGCAGTTAATCGTCTCAATACAGTTACACGTTTACACCACTTGACTAACACTCAAATCACTCCTCCCTTTTCCTGAACACTGTATATCATTAAGCACAATAAACTTAAGTGCATCCAACGATGTACTTCTTTGGATACTTATAATATGTTTGTATATTAGTAGAAATTTGAATGTTGACAGGAAAGTATGTTCAATAACTTGCATTTGATGATGCTTTCCTTTCAAAGAGTCAACATCTGTGTATAAATATAATATAAACATTTAGTGAAAAATAAATATGGGTCGTTCTCTGTAAAAAAGGGGGTTTAATGCATGTGCGTAAAGTGTCGTCCACATTAGCGTTTGCAGTTCGAACAGGCTAATCAGGGACAAAACTTAAACCTAAACTAGATTATTGCTAAGAAGAGACTCTTTAAACGGGAAATATCATAAAAGCGGATTGTGTCGTCCCTGATTAGCCGATGCGGACTGCACATGCTTATCTGGGACGACTGTTTACGCACATGCATTGAACCCTCTTTTCACAGAGCGCGGCCCTTTTGTTTTAGCCCATACGAGTTTTAATGCCACGGTCGAAGGACTAATATCATAACCATGCAGCAACAAAAACATCACCATGATTTAACCCATTTATGCCGAGTGGACTCTCCCATTCTTTTAAATTGGACCAATTTATTTGCAAAATTAGGGATGTCTAGTATATCTATTTCTATATACAGAATATTTCTTACAGAAATTCCTTTAAACAAACAGCGCAGACCCTGTTGACACGCCGCATCATGCGGCGTCTCATCTGGGTCTACGCTGTTTGCCAATGCCTTTTTTTCTAGACGCTAGGCATAAATGGGTTAAATCGCTCTTAACTACTATATTTCGGTTATATTTTGTTTTTACAAATCGCCGATAATATTAAGAGATCAGGTTAATATTAGAGATTAAATTGTATTAACATATATTTTAATCTATCCTTCAATGTTTTTGTTTGTTAGTTGATCTCAATTGATAGTTGAGGTCATGGGTAATAGTAACTATCTGGAGTATTCAGCAAAGGAAAACTTTAAGGGACTATGAAGAAGTGTTTCGTTTATTTCATTTTGGTTTGTTCTACATGTTCAAATGAGCGTGCACATATAGTTATAGCAATAAAGTCATCGTTTTTAGTTTGTCACAGGTGGCCGACGACGATAAAATATGGATAATAAGACGTATAGTAGCAACGCCCGAAGCATATCTAGCTTTGTTCGATTTGTACACGTTTATCTTGATTAAATGATGCAAACACCCCTTTGCAGAAGCGGTTTATTTTGCTTTGTCGATCGCTCGGTAGGTAAGTTGGAAGGTAGGTAGGTGGGTACGTAGACCATTCGTTTTCGCACGGCATCTACAAAACGCGTTTACTTACAACCATGCACATTAGTGTGACTGTAACTTACACGAGCATGAAGACTCCTGTTGATCAATCCACCAAATGTTAAGGTCACAAGGGCTAATAAAAAGGGGCTTTTCATGCGCAACGTATTGACTTACAACAAATAGAAGTACATACAAATACATAGCATTTATATATCGCAAACATTATTTACATATTCCATCGCGCTCCACAATACAAATCAAGCATTAAGACGAATAGTTGTAAACAAAATACATTTCTGTTCAATAACTGTGCACCAATCAGAATGTACTATTCTAGCTCACAAACATTCGGAATTCATATTAATACGACTGGTTCGTTCAATGTCTTTAAAATTGTTCAAACAAATGTGTTTTCAGCGTTGATCTAAAAGCGGCTTCAGATTGACATTTCTTAAAGCACAAGGTGAGATTGTTTCACCATTTTGGACCGACAAAGGCAAGAGCCAATCTATCAGCCAATTGTAGATAGGAGTTTATCCTTTTTAAGGGAATGCCATGAATACCAAACTCGTATTGAAGAATGGGAATAAGTATTGGGATATTCATGGCGTCGAACGCTGCACTCAAGTCAAGCATGACCACGATGATGACTTTACCTTCATCAATATTTTCTAGAAGGTCATTATACATCCTTAGTATTGCCGTTTCGACTTCGTTATTTCTTCTATAGGAACTTTGGTAAGGTGGAAGGAGTTTACTAGCCTCAATATGATCATTAATTTGGTTCAATGCAACTTTCGAAAGAAATGTCAAATTTAAACCGGACGATAGTTTTGTAGTTCCAAAGGGAGACCTTTCGTCTTAAAAAATGGTTTTATCACAGCGCTTTTCCATTTGTAAGTGAAAACACCAGGCAGCAACGATATATTTAATATTTCTGTCATTATATTTTCATTTTTGAACAACCATGCACATTGGTGTGATTGTTAATATGAAGACATGGAAGACTCTTATTTGTGTGGGTCAAAAGCCAAATATAAGGTCACAATGCAGAAACCATCTTACTTGGTACTTATACTATTTACAAGTGTATTAACAATATTATAAAAGAGATCAATGAATCAATTATTTTCATTTATGAAACATGAATGTTTACTGTTTTATAACTGCGTTATTTTAAATTGTGATCGTTCATTGTGAATTTTACAATTCAAATAGAACTCAAAGCATTTTTTTTTTCAGAAATAGGCTAGATAACATGAGATGTAAAAAGAATTATGTATCAAAATACATAGTTACTTCAAACTGAGTAACGTCACAGTAAAACGCGTTTTCAGCACGTGACAAAAAGGTTCTCTATATTATTATCAACATTTTCCTCATCATTAGACATGTTAGATACCCCTCCGTTTGAATAACAGTGAAACCAATATTAGTCGTCGGACACTAACTTTGGTGTATTTTTGTTTGTGTGCTCAACCACGAAATCAAACGTCAAACGAACGCATATGTCTTAAGTCTTTTATAACATATTTAAAGAAGGTTCACGAATTGAAGATCAAACGAATATTACAAGTTTTACCTATCCACTAAATAGCATGTCTACCTCGACATAAACCAACCAAATGTGTTAATAAAAGTATACCTGGTATTTTTATTATCGACTTGTATAAAGTCAATCGTCTAAACATATGAGATGGCAATAAATAAATGTCTTATGAAATGTCTTTCACAATATGACCAGTAATATCTGAGCAAAAATGATATGTTTTAATGTCTTCTTTTCATAAAAATAAGAAATGAAATTAAACAATGTCATCGTTTAAAAAGTAAATTTATAAATAAAGGAAAATACATATAGAAATAATTTCTATGGTTAAAGGGACACGAAGAAAATACTAATCAAAACAGCATATTACGAGTTTGATATATCGTCAGTATGTATATAGAACGCCGACCCGTTGGTCGACCCGGGTCTTCTGCCATGGAATCTTCGGAGGATAAAAACAGCACCGACGACGAAAAGAGCCAGGGACACTACACTGCAGAAGGTGCCGACGGTGATAACCACGGTGTTGTCGGCTGTGTCTAAATAGCGGAAACAATTCTATACAGTTCAGTTAACCAACAACTGTTTCAGATAAATATCCATCCATTGTAATGCATTATTGTAATCGCAGAAAAACAGATGTAAACAGTTGAGTAAATGCCGATGAAAAATAACTGTATTTGTTTCTTAACGAATCAAAATAATATGCAGTATTTTGATAAAGGACCGCCCCATGTTTACTGATATTAACTCTTTCAAAATATTACCAGTGATATCTGAGCAAGAATGATATGTTTTAATGTCTTCTTTTCATAAAAATCAGGTCACAAGCCCACCACCTCTAGCCGTTGGCAGCCATGTTTAAAGAATCAACATTATATGATTCAGATGGGATATCTAAAGAATCATTTGAGTCCATATATTTTGGAAATCGGACTTTCGGGATTTGACAAGAAAGCTTTCTCCATATAATCATTAAAAATCAGCCGTGTGTTATGCAATCAAAAAATTCTTAAGCACTTGAAAGAATACGACACTTTAAAAATGTTTTTAATGTACGTTCTGTTTTTTTTTGTTTTTTTTTTGTTTTCCAGTGAGTGAAGATTTTACAAAATAAATGATAACCACGACGGAAAATCACTGAGATCATGATTACTGGGTTGTATGTTTTCAGCTGAGAATCTACAGCGTCATTAATGTCTTAACTAAGTTATTTAAAAATAAAAGATACGGAAAATGTGACTTTTGTAACGAATACGTTCACTTTATTTATTTCCCATGCCTATATTTTTAATTTTGTACTGAGGAATAAGCTACTATTTTACTGTCTAATTTTGTAATTGCATTCTTGTCTTCATTGTTAAACCGGATGTCCTCTTTTAAGTCGGTGTACATGGACTGCATAGCAGCAATAAAATTCAATATTATTTATTCAAAATTAAATTATTAAAATAGCCAATGTGCATGGATACTGTATACGCACCTTTTGATTCCGTATGTCTAAAACAGAAGATAAACAATAAGTTATGTTAAACAAAAAAAATCGCTATCAATATAGTCAAAAGCACGATCTTCTACAAACATTTACACCAACTTACACACTGGTTTCCCGTCTTGGTTCTCACAGTGGGACCCGTTTCCACAGCCTCTGTGGCCTCGAATAGACGACACACGTTCTCACTCAATGTCTCTTTGGTAACTTAAAAAAAAAACTTTATATCTGTTAACTACGTGCATATGATACGTTTACTGGGACAAGAAAAGGCGAGCAAGATTGTAATTTACTAAATAAAAAGAAAACAACAAAAGTTTCTCAAAAATTCCCAATTTGAAAATTGGTTTCATCGTTTTTGTTGTACTGACAATTTAAATAATGTTTAAGTGATACAACCGACGCTACCCATATAGTAAATGTCTTACCAGATGATCTTAAGGGCGTTGTCGGTTGTGGCGTACGTGTTGATTTATAGCTCACGAAATTTAGTCGTCATTGTAAGTCTTTATCTTAAATCAGATCAGTAAATCTTCTCAATACAGTTATACGTTTCACACTTGACTAAAACTCAAATCACTTCTCCCTTTCCTGTACGATGTATTTGACAAATGCTCAATAAAAGTAAGTGCATCCAATTATATACTTTACTGTATAATTGTAATATATTTTTATATTATTAGAAATATGTATGTTTACAAGAAAGTATGTTGAATAACGTGCCATATTTAATACTTTCCTTTCAAAGAGTCAACATTTGTGTATAAATATAATATAAACATTTATTAATAAATATGGACCGTGCTCTGTGAAAAAGGGGTTTAATACATGTGCGTAAAGTGTCGTCCCAGATTAGCCTGTGCAGTCAACACGACAGGGATGGCACTTTCAACCTAAACTAGATTTTTGTTAAGAAGTGACTTTCTTCAAACGGAAAATATCATATACGATTTTTATATGTGTTTAATTGTAATATATTGATAAAATATGTTACAATAACATAAAATGGGAAAGAAATATTATACATTAAAGCCGAATTTCATAAAATGCAGCAAAGACAAATTAGCGCCCCGAGCCGATTGTGACGTACATATTTTCCTACGATAACCGAGGCATTCGTCTTTGTATTAGGATCGGAGTTAGTGTTCGTGTGTCGTATGAATAGATATCGTTGCGGGAATTCAAATAAACCGTAAAACTAAGTTTAGATTCACATCGTACATGTATGGTATACATGCTGGCGAATTCGGCTGTACAGCCGTTTTCAATTTCAGAATTAAATATCTGGCTTATTTCGCATTTTTCGACACATGTTCTTCTTAACTTTTATTTTAATTTATATTCAAATATATATATAATACATTTTTTAGTAAAAAATGTTTTACACATTTTATATAAATTCATAAATATTTGACAAAATCGTATATACCCGCTTTAATAGTCGTATATACACTGCATAAATGTTTGTTATGAAGTTCACGTATAATTAAACTAATAATAGCGTTCGTAGATGCATATTTTACTACGCGAGATCACATCATATGTGTCCTCACAGCATATGTGTCCTCACATCATATGTGTCCTCACAGCAGATTTATGATGAATGTATTTCTTTATCATCGAAACATATGGTATTTTGATATTTTATTAAGACGCATTTTTCTTTCAACACATTCAAATAACATTGTTACATCTGCTTTACGGAAAACTTGTCTTATGGCATATGCACGTGTGCAGTCTGGTCAGAGGCTATGCTTTCCTCTATAAAAAAGCATGCAAGGTTTCATGGTATTTCCAGAGTAGCATATTCAGTGTGCATATCCTGACAAGACTGTGCCAATGCGCAGGCTAGGCTGGAGCTATGCTAGCAGCACGTTGCATTAGACTCATTTGTGCATGGCACGGGACTATACACATATCATTGCGTCTTGTAATTCGTTTATTCAGTCTCTGATTCAAGGCCACCGGCCCATAACAAAATGCATATACATAGACTTGAATATAAACATAGAGATACATACAATCATAATTGTTACCTGACATAGGGAGAACGAGAAAAAAAGCAGTTTTATATATAACTAAACAATGGTTTGAATGCAAACAAAGTGGTGAACAAAGTTGACATACAACGATAAGTGTACTATTTATTGATTATAAGTATTACTTATCTTCATTATATTATTTATCAGCTTACAAACAGCTAGAATTTCATAATTCCTTCCAGAGTTTAGCAAATTGTCTATTAACTGTAAAATTATTGGGTTGTATATTAGGCAGATAGAATGAGCGTATATCTGAGTACTTTTTACAATAAAATAAAAAATGATGCTCATCTTCAACAACATGAATATTGTGGTTCAAATAGTAAGTGCATAACCGCTCAGCTCTTGGTATACCAAAATGTCTTCCTGTTTCAATTGCAAATGTGTGACTAGAACATCGAAATTTGGCATAGCTGTTTCGAAGAGAAAAAGGCATCTCCATTAAAGGGATCTTTTCACGCTTTGGTAAATTGACAAAATTGAAAAAAGTTGTTTCAGATTCGTAAGTTTTCGTTTTAGTTATGATATTTGTGAGGAAACAGTAATACTGAACATTAACCATGCTCTAATATAGCCATTATATGCATCTTTTGACGATTTTAAAACATAAAAATTATAAAGCGTTGCAACGCGAAACGATTGAATAATTTGGAGAGTTCTTTTTTTGTCGTTAAATTTTGTGAAACTACGAAGATTGCTTATATAAGGTATAAAATACGTAAAGGATGTGTACTCGGCGGAATAGCTCAGTAGGCTAAAGCGTTTTTACTTCAGGACTCTGGCAGGACTCCAGGGGTCACTGGTTCGAAACCTGCTCCGGGCAATGTTCTTTTCCTTTTTTAATTTTTTTTCTTGATTTTTTACTGGAGCTTTTATGATCCAATGTTTACATTTATCAATATAAAGCATTTAATGAATAAGTTAAAAAAATGCCAAAATCTGTGAAAAGGCCCCTTTAATAAATATTTTTCAGTCTCTAATAAAGATTTAAAATGTTTATAGTGATCACATCTAGGTGAAGAATCAATATGATTTCTCCAGTCTTGTTTAAGGCAATCTGATACTCTAAGCCTAAAAACTATGTATAAAACTATCAATATCTCCTTTGTCTTGAGAAAGCCAAGCAAGTCCAAAACCGTACTTACAAAGGATTACTTGTTCTTCTGATGCCCATGTATGCCTACCCACTGAGTCAAGATCATATGTAAATGGAACATCAAACCACTGATACTTTGCCAACAAAATTAAAGTCACAGTGTTATTCCTAGCAATTTGGCAATTGTTGAAACTTATTCTGGCTTGCATACATCACACATGTGTTTTTAGATAATTAAATGATTTCCCTGCTATCATGGACACTATACTATTTAGGTGGTTTTGTCTCACAATACAAGACAACTGGCATTTATTGATTTGTTTTTATTGATGTCTTTCCCTAAAATTCGTGTTATTTGATATATTGAAAGCAATATAATTGTGTCTACATAATGCGTTTCTTGATTGTACATTCTGTTTTCCCCTAACAATTTACTGTCCCAGCTTTTACCCTGAAAGTTTTGGGAGGCGGAAAACTACAACGGGCGAGGCATGGTCAGGGGTGATAACCCCAAAAAAGGGTTAGGGTAAAGGTTAGGGTTAGGGGTCGGGTTAGGGTTAGGGTTGGGTTTATGCTAACCCAAACCCTAAACGACCCCTAACACTAACCCAAACCCTAACCCTAACCCTCTAACCCCCCTTGCGCAATACCATACCATGCCTCGCCCGTTGTCGTTTTCCGCCTCCCGAAAGTTTTTGGGATGAAATTAACTGGTAATGGGTGATTGTAACTGGACCAAAATGTGTCCGCGTCTTCCTACACTGAACAGTGTTACATCCTATACTTCAAAGAGGCAGTGATGTTTCCAATATTCTGGGTTACTATGCTCAAATCAGCCAATGGAATAAATGAATTTTATTCATTTGGGTGTGCTTGCATTATGTAAAATGTCATGTAAGCCACTCTTCCATAAGCCTGTCTTTATTCACGCAGATTGAGACTTTTCAAACGCAACACTTTTCAAGCTTAAATATATCGGTTATGTGTAAATGTTTTTATTTAAAATTATATATGCAATCTCACGATACAATTATATATATATATATATATATATATATATATATATATATATATATATATATATATATATATATATATATATATGAATATGGCTTATTCCGATTTTTAATTCTAATTAGCCTATGTTTGTCCAAGAACCCTCATTTAGCCATGTATGGTGAAACTTTTCCGTTACTGGTCACTTTTTGTATTATTCATTTTCAAAAATAGTTAGTAAAAAAGAAAAAAAACACACTAAATTAAATGTTAAAACACTGTTGTGTTTGATATTAACATACGGAAGGGAAAGGAAACAGTTTTATAGTACTGCAAACATATACTCTAAAATAATAAAAATAAACATCATTTATATTAGTTAAAAACGACATAAAAACTGTGAAACACGTAGTATTACGTTTGTTTGATTATTTAATTTAAGTTTGATTTTTATCACCATGATTATTTAGATTTTTGTTATTTCAGGGTACGGTATGCAATGATTGCCTAACGACCACGCTGTACCCATGTTGCAGTGTCTACCAAATGAAGCGGGAAATGGACGCCATGGGCATATAGGCCGGTCCTACAAGCCAAAAGCGATGACGTAGCACTAACATCTTTCACAAATAAAACATCATTAGCTGCAAAATAATGTATGTAATGAACTGTTCTACGTTTTGAATCTGTAATATTGTACGGTGTTATTTTCGATTAAAAATAAAAAAGAACACGGTTTTCTGTCTGAGATGAAGTTGAATAATTTATGACGGTTTGTTATTCTAGGAAAAAAATCTCTAAGCTGTTGTGTATCGACCAATACAAACGACCAATTCATATTTTCATGTGAATACATTCAATAGAGGTAAAACAAAACGCGTATAATCGCCAAATAAAAACAGATATTGTGTGAATTATTTACATTCAAGAAGAAATACGTATTTTCCTGTGATGTGCTCATAATTGACGTTTCTTAATTCAATATTAACCCATTTATGCCTAGTGGACTCTCCCATCCTTCTAAATTGGATCAATGTATTTCCAAAATTAGGGATTTCCAGTATATGTATTTCTATATTAAGAATATTTCTTACAGAAATTCCAATAAGCAAACAGCGCAGACCCTGATGAGACGCCGCCTCATGCGGCGTCCCATCTGGGTCTACACTGTTTGCCAAGTCCCTTTTTCTAGACGCTAGGTATAAATGGGTAAACGATATGCTTTTCTATTTCTATACTAGAAAATGAGCAACTTTAAAATGTGAGTTTATAATGCATATTTTGTATTCATTGAATTAATAAACTCGCTTATTTTACAAATCAATATAAGATCGCAATGTGTGTTATTGTTGTAGATATCATAGTAGATATTTAAAATAATAGTAACTCTGGTATTCAAACCAATGTACATGCACGCTAAAATACAACATATGGTATTGAAGGTTTATTTCCTGTGCAATTAAATATCGAAAAAAAACGTTATTACCGGTAATCTTAAAAAAACATGTATTTGTTTATATTTTAGGTGTTAGCAAAAACATAATCATTTTCTGCTTTAAGATCACAACAACAGATTCCCATGCAATAACGTGATACAGCCGTTTGATCTACATGAAAATATTATACAATGTATTATAAATGTTGAACATTTATACAGAAGCACTGAAAAGTTTAAACGACCTGGGATTATTTTTACTGTACTACAAGCCTACAATACACATTTAACTTTTCTAAACTGTGCTAATAATAACTTTGTAAAGGACATTTGCCTTGATTGTTCTATTGTATTGGATACATTGATTTAGTTAACGAAAATGCCATCGGACACCATGTCGAACAAGATATTTTAATAGTTCCCATGTACCAAACACGTGTGTCTGACCGGCAAAATACATGAGTGACCATGTTCTAATCAGACACGGCGTCTTACATGCTGTTAAAAGTTTCGCGGAGTATTTCACAAAGATATTTGGTCCGATTTGACTTTTAATTTAGTAAGACGTATTCTCAAAACCTTATTAGTCAATTATAAGTTAACACAGTTTTCTTTCGTTTTTCCAACGAAGAACGAAGTTCAATAAAATGTTTGTTAGCGTATGGCAGTTTCACTTGTATGGTTATAGTAACAGTTGTGAAGTTACACGTATAATCCAATCGTCATGAAACTTGGTCAGAACATTTGTTCTTATCTCTCGGCTTAGTTCGAAAAATGTACAGGTCTACCGTCTGTTGTAAAACATTGTGCCCTCGGGCAGGGGCAGTGTTTCTATACGGCTTTTGTTAATCTTTGTTAACACTCTATAAGTCACAGTTTCGTTTCATATTCATTAAACTTGTTTCGAAAATGTGTTCTTAAGATAGTAGGATTGAGTGCAACAATTGTTCTAGTCCGTTAAAATAACGTACATACAAGGGGCGGAGCATTTGTCATTACATCGCTATTTTGAAACATAGTTTACACATTTTTGCCCTATTTTAAGGAATTTTGCTCAGAATGTTTATTCTAATGATATTGCAATTAATTCAACAAAAGTGTTGGTCTGTAACAATATATGGATGCCGCATGATGTATTAGTTCAGCTTGTACGCATGATGTATTAGTTCAGCTTGTAATATTGACTTAATTAAACACCGGTTAAATGTTATTTTGTCTGAAGCATGATAGTGTGATGTTAACCCATTTATGCCTGGTGGATTCTCCCATCCTTCTAAATTGGAGCAATTTATTTCCAAAAATTAGGGATGTCTAGTACATTATTTCTTTATTTTGAATATTTCTTACAGAAATTACTTTAAGCAAACAGCGCAGACCCTGATGAGACGCCGCATCATGTGGCGTCTCATCTGGGTCTACGCTGTTTGCCAATGCCTTTATTCTAAACGCTAGGCATAAATGGGTTAACATTGTTTTTGTTGACGGGAATAATCACAATAAGGATGGCGATGTTAATGATGGTTCAAGACGATGACGATACTGATGATATTTTCAGAAACATGTACAGCAACCCAAATTTCTAATTATATAAAGGATATTTGTAGTATTTGGTGGAATATCAATTTTAATTCACGAGTGATTATAGAAAAAAATGCTATGATCACGAGTGAATTAAAATCGAAATTATACAAAATTCAACTCATTTTCGTGTTATTTTATGCTTACAAATGAAAATCTTTGTATTTTTGCTGAAAAAATGACGTCGTAACATCATTTAAACGACGTGTCAGTATAATCGTGAAAATTATCAATAATTTTCACTGTTTGAAACAGTAAATTATCAGTTTTAATTCATTAACATTTCTCTAAAAAGCACCAGAAATAAATAAATAACGTGCGTAACTCAAAATAATTATATCCATTTATTTAGATAGTATTATCTTTATGTTTGCGGAAAATAAGAGTGGTGAACATACAGGAGCAACAAACATTGTTTCATATGAATATTATTTGACCTTTTATTCACATATCATATCCTTTATCATGCTTACTCATTAAAGTGGGACTGCACGATTTTGTCAAATATTTATAAATTTATGCTAAATGTGTAAAAAATAACTTATTATGCATATATTTCAATATAAATTCAAATAAAAGTTAAAGCCACACACCTTGAAATAAAATACACGTTTATCAATACATATAGATGCAATATGAAAGTGTGCAAAATTGTCATTAAATCTATAGCCTAGTTAGCAAGTAATGTTTGTTTTTTATTTTAAAACCGAAAGTAGGCTTTCTATATGTATACGTCCATTTCGACAAACGCGAATATTTTTAAGTTACAAAGCGCAAAAAGACGGATTTCTAACTTGTTACCACCAGATATATTCTAATTGGCATAGATAAAATTAAGTCTATAGCCTAGTTAGCAAGTAATTAATTATATTTTTTAAATTTTAAAACCGAAAGTAGGATTTCTATACGTAAACGTCCATTTCGATTATTTTTAAGTTTTAAAGCAGAATAAACGGATTTCTACCTTGTAACCAGCATATATATTCTAATTGGCATAGATACATTTAAATCTATAGACTAGTTAGCAAGTAATTTATTATTATTCACACGGTACCGCTTTTAGAACCGAAAGTAGGATTTCTAGACGTATACATGTACGTCCATTTCGACAAACGCGATTATTTTTAAGTTGTAAGGCGCAAAAGAGACGGATTTCTACCTTGTTACTACCAGATATATATTCTAATTGGAATAGATAAAATATATATGTTTGTTATTTATACCTAAATTTAAATTGCCATATATTTCATATAAAGGTGTGTGGCTTTAAGAAGAACATGTGTCGAAATATGCGAAATAAGCCAGATATTTAATTCTGAAATCGACAATGTCTGTACAGTCGAATTCGCCAGCATGTATATCATGCATGTACGTTGTGAATCTAAATTTAATTTTAAGGATCATTTTAATTTCCTGCAACGATATCTATTGATACGACACACAAACACTAACTCCGATCCTAATAAACCGATGAATGATTCGGTTTTTTGTAGGAAATTATGTACGAAATATCTTTGTCAAAATCGGCTCGGGGCGCTAATTTGTTTTGCTGCATTTTATGAAATTCCTCTTCAATGTATAATTTGTCTTGCCTATTTTGTGTTATTGTAACATTTTTTATCAATATATTACAATTTAGCACATATAAAAATCGTGAAGTCTCGCTTTAATACTCAATCAACTGTGCTAGCATTTTAATAGGAAAATGGTATGGATATATGCTTTCTAAAATGGTTATATGGTGTAAAAGGCTAACAGCTAAAAGTATTTTGACTGAGCAATCAAATCAAAGACCATTGATGTCAGACCAACATCGGCGATAAGTGTATATAGACAGACCGACAGACAGACAGACAGACATTTTATTTGACTTGCACAATGTACATCGTCAACATCACATGTAGTTGGTATTGATATATGTCAACATGTATATGCGCAAAAAACAAGTGTCAACAAAGATGAATACTTACAAAACAAATATTTACAGAAGTTCAGAGGACGAACAATTTGAAAATTACGTTATACGATTAAACAAATTCAATCTAATACTCAACGATTCCTTAACAAATAAACAAAGTTTTATTAGTTTAGACCTATTTGTTGACTAAAGCAATTGTGCCTACTTAATAACAGATGGTTTATTGTAGTAATATTTGTTAATGTATTTCTTTCTTATATCAACAAATGTTGAACACATACATACAAAATTAAATTCGTTCTCGATTTCCGTGGCATGACAACAAAGACAATATCTTTCTTGTATAGCACTATTGTTTCCATTACATCTACCAGTCTGTATACGAAGAGGGTGAACAGATTATCTTAATCTGTATACATTTGTATATTAAAAGGGCCTTTTCACAGATTTTGGCATGTTTTGAAGTTTGTAATTAAATGCTTTATATTGATAAATATAACATTGGAACTAAAAAGCTCCAGTAAAAAAAATCAAGAATAAAATTAAAAAGGGGGAATAAATAGTCCGCAGCAGGGCTCGAACCAGTGACCCCCGGAGTCCTGGAGAAAAACGAATTAGACCTCTCGGCCATCCTGCCATTTCAGATGTGTCCTTTCCAATTCTTTAGGATTCGTAAAACCCCAAACTTCGGCTGAATACCATTAAATAGACCCAACGAATGCATCAAATAACTGACATAGATTTTTTGGCTATAAATCAAAATCTTGATATTTACAAAACAATTTATTCAATGCTTTAAGAGCTTTGCCAATTAAATGTTCTTGATTTAAATTAAAACTACCTGTATATTTAAAAACAACACCTCAATAATTAAAATCATTTACAGTTTCTAAAGCATGGTCATGATTGTCTTATCAATATTTACTTTCAGTCCCCATGTATTACAATAAGTCTATAAATTATCTAAATGGTTCTGGATTTCTTCTGGTGATTTACCCACAATGGCCATGTCGTCTGCAAAAGTAATAAAATTGAAACGATGTCATCTAGTTGCAAACCTAAATCAATATTATTTTGCAAAAACAACTCAAGATCTTCTACAAAGATAGAAAACAACAAAGGGGACATATCTTCTCCTTGACGCAAGCCAACAGCATAGCTAAAGTAATCTGAAAATGAAGGTAATGATTTTACACATGACTTAACTTTGTGGTACATATCTCTTACAATTCATAATAGTTTGCCTTGAATTCCACATTTAAACATTTTAACCATAAAGCATCTCTATAAATAGTATCAAAGCATTTCATCATATAGACACAAATAACATACAAAAGTTTGTTTTTAAATAAATAATAATTTATCAAAGAATATAAAATAAATATTGCGTCAGCAGTAGTATATAACAGCTTGCAACTGTTCGAGGCATACAGTTTTCTAATGCAGTCACTTAATAATATTGATGTCATTATTAAAGTGTTTTGTAACAGGTTTCACTGCTGTTTTTATTGGAAATATCATTGCTAGGTGAGTCTGAAAGATGTTCCAGTTCTTTAAAAAAGGCCCCGAGGACGGTGGCACTTTTTATTTATACGGCAAAAGCGAAACATTGTGAACACCCTATTAGTCAAATTTAAGTTCAATCTTAATGAAAGCTGCCGAGAATGTTCTTAAATATCTTGATTGAGTCGGAAAATTGTTCTGGATATTTCCATTTCGATGTTAAATCTTGATTGAGTCTGTTATCTCGGCTGCGTTTGAATATGGTTCCATTTCGATGTTAAATATGGCATCCAAAGGACCGGGCAGTTTACGTAATATGTAACTAAGTCACAGTTATTGTCCATAGTTTTATAAAAATGGGTCAGGACATGTATGTCAATGATATAATCAAATACCAAAAGTTTTTCATAATTATGCTCCTGGAAATTATTTATTTCTGTTTACAAAATATTTAATTCTTATGTCCACCTTTAAGGATAGTTAAGATTGTCTGGGCTCTGTTAAGAGCCTTTGGGCACATTGCCCTCTTGTTATAAAAATATGATGTTTTGGCTAGATTTAATGATTCCTTTCACTTCATCTTATGCGAATAGCCCGATTCGAGTGTCGATAAGGGAATTCGTTTTTAACGTAACGTACATGTTTTATCAACGACAATGCCATATTTAACAGCACGTATTTATGAATGGCCCAAATATTGTATTGTAATTGACGCAATAGCTTACATGAATAGAAAATAAAAATAATCAAAAGATATAACAAACTGCTGTTTGAAATTAAATCCAGTGGGACAAATGAAACAAAAACTAGAGCATTTAGGATGAACCGACTCACGGTGCATTTGGCAGGCAGCACAAGGGCCGCAAAAAGATGTTATCACACAGTCTTCGAAAATTGAACCATGTGAAAAATGAAAATAAATATCAAGTTTTCATGTAAAAAACACAGTTTGTTTGAAACATTTTATAAAAGCAAAATTCAAAAAATCATTAACTCGTTTTTTTTTTCACTAAAACATGGATGTGTGTTTCGGTTGTACGCGGGAGACGTTTAAACCAGACAAGGAAGTACCGATATATGGTACACACAAGCTACAAAAGTTTATCTATGACGCTAAGTGTCCTTACAGCGACAAAACAGAGAAATCTAAGCATACGGACCTGATGTTAATCTGTGTCTGTAAAATACCGCGTATAGTGGGCATTTGTCAATTTCGCGACCCGCCCATAACACTTCATTTGTGTCGTTAATAATTTTCCACTGCTTATAATATTCAATATAATATTTAATTTATTTTGTTGGTAACTAATTCGTAACGCTTCTCATAATTTACTTTGTTACGTTACAAATACCTTACCCTAATTAATTAGATTTTTTTATATTGTATGATATGAAAAATATATTAAGTTACATAAACAAATTTATAATGAATGGTCTAAAATATGATTTTAAAATGTCTAATCACAAGACATGAAAATGCACAACATAAAAGAAATAAATGCATGTAAAACATCAGAACGTGATATACTAATGTTCGAAGACAACATTTATCTATACACGATATCCATTCCACAAAATATGAGAACTGAAAACGTACATAGAATCTATGTACAGTATGATACGACTATCACAATGATATTTATGCCCCCCTTCGAAGAAGAGGGGGTATATTATTTTGCTCATGTCGGTCCGTATGTCCGTATGTCCGTACATCCGATGGTTTCCGGATGATAAGTGAAAAACGCTTAGGCCCAGGATCATGAAACTTCATAGGTACATTGATCATGACTCGCAGATGACCCCTATTGATTTTGAGGTCACTAGATCAAAGGTCAAGGTCACGGTGACCCGAAATAGTAAAATGGTTTCCGGATGATAAATGTCTCTTGGATCGGCAGGTATATCTTTCGTTAATTCACATTTTTTGGGACCCTTGAATCGAGGCAATCCGTGAAAGAAAGACGAATATTGAAGCAGTTTAAATGAAGAATAGGAATACAGTTGTTTGTCGACAATTCGAAGTGGTATCCTCCGGCTGTGCGGGCGAGACGCCTGGTGGGATTGATGGCAGCTGCGGGACATTTCGCTTGTGACGGAGTGTCCGGTTGGAAGCTGCTACTTCCGGTGAAGATTGCCGCGTCTGGACAGTTGGATGGCCTGTGGTACTCCGAGGAATTCGTCTGCTGTAATAATAGTTAAAGTATTGAATAATTTATGTGCCAAGTTAGCCGGAAGCACGTAGTTTGTCGCAATTCCAACACACAAATGTGTTGTTTTTTCAATGTGTGTCATATTCGCAGTGATTTACCTTATCGCGTTGTCTGACCGTAAAGGCATTTAATTTGGATAACGACACCCATTTTCTTAAAATATGTGCAAACATTGGACGACCTAATCTGATCTAGTTGCATAGCATTTTGTTCTTGATAGATGGGTGGATTAGAGGCTCGGTTTCCTTGCGATCTCAATTTAAATCTAGCTCTTACATTTTGTTTATTCATTGCGCTCATAACGGCTGCCGTTAGAGTTGCTTGATTTTCGCGCATTAACTTAAGTAGCAAATAATCTTGTGATACTCCGTCAATAAAATGCACAACTAATTGTCTGTCAATAATTTATAAATTTCCTTGAATATTGTCGTAAGCTTCGTTCGCTAAAAAGAGAAGTTTAAGCTTCGTTCGCTTAATTGATTTGAGTACCCTACGGAATAATGTGTATCCTGAATTTCCGCAAATCTAGACTTAAGTGCGGTTTTTAAATGCCCACGTCTTCCCTGGTTTGTCAGATAGGTATCGTCGAATGTAATCCCTTACAAGTCCCCTACTTGATTGATATGCTACTAATTTTAATTTATCTACTGGTAAATTTGATAGCGTTACGAATTTCTCTATGTTTTTAATCCATTTTTTTAATTCTTTTGGGTTCAAATCAAGTGATTGAAATACTTATGAAACACTCGGTGTACCTAGCGCGTTTGTAAAACCTCTAGTTTTATCACTTTAGCTTTGGAAAAATGCGGGATTATTTGATCTTGGTCTGCAATTATTTCGATAGCTAAGTGTTAGTAAAGATAAATATGTCACTTACCTGAATTGTTTGTTGGTGGTTGTACTCTGGTCGTTTGTGGTAGTTGTACTTCGCGTCGAATCCTAGGTCAACGGCGCATATTCAAACTGTGTCGCGTAGTTCTATACACTTATTTTATTTGTACTATCAAACACAACTAAGTCAATTCAAAAGGTTAATTTTCTCTAATATAATTTATATGAATTTCCGATCTAAATTTATCACAATTGATAATTTCAAAGTGTTATTCTAATTCTAAAGATTCTACAAAATGATCAAGACAATATTAAATAAAAAGCCTATCTAACTTCCTAACACAACTAAACAATCGTGTGTGTGAATGTCAGAGTTTATTTACAGGTCTCGCTGCGTCTTCACGGCTGCCTTATGTGCGGACCTGCCCCTGTGACCTTTCAGGGGAAAATAGTTTAATTTTGAACCAAAGTTGGTCAAATTTACCCCAACTGCTCGGGTTTTCGCCGAAGGTTTATTTTTTATTTATTATTATTAAAGTTATTTTTTTTTTTAATTCAAATACACCAGTGCACGGCGGCCAATGAGACCTTATCGTTAAAAAAAAATATAGAAAAAAAAGGAGAGTTATATTTCAATAATAAAAAACGTTAATCATAGTAGATAGTAGATCCGTTATAATATAAAATAGATAAATGATTTAGTATATCTTTCGTTAAGTGAATAAATTTTGTCCTATTATAACCATTGTTAGTATAGTTATCATCATCATAATTAACTCCAGCATCCTAATCATAGATTTACTTTATGGTTGCTACTACACTTATTTATTATTGTTATTATGTTGTAAAAAATCATGGTATGGTGGTTTTAATGTTTTATTATTATTATTCGCGTATTTATGCGTGGTTGTTGTGCTCTCCGCCCCGAGACAGGTGTTAGTGGGGTTCGAGCAGAATACAGGAAACGCCCCGATTCCAGAGGCGCCCCTGGTTCTTTTAAGTGCCCGGTGTATAGCACCGATACACTGCACCCCCTTTTAACGTCACTCGCGGAGGACATATTAGTACATGGTGTTAGTATTGGTGTACATATCATTATGCTTCCTTGTGTCATATTTTATAGTGTCTTGGTCTCTCCTTGTTGTTTTTATGAGTATTGGCTATATGGTGTTGTAAGGGTCAGACTAGATTATTGAAAGATCATGAACTTGACGATAGAAGAGAGGGGCTGTGTGTGTGTCATTGACCGAGATGACTATTTCATTGTGGGCATAGACAATTTCTAGATATTCTTTCTTCTTTTTGTTGAGTTTGTTGTCTGTGGCATTGTGGTGGTGTGAGGGCCAGACTAGTTTTGGTTGGTCATTTACTCGATGATAGAAGAGAGGGTCTGTGCTATAGAGGTTTGTTATTTGGAGAGCACGCACGTTGATGGTTCTGGTTATATTATATATGGTGACAAAGGCAGCAGCTATTGTATTTTGCCCGGCTAGTAGCGTGATTTGAGCTGGTACTTGGCATTCAATGGGCTCGATCCGGCTACAAAGGTACATTAGGAGAGACTAATACAATGGTTAGTAACAAAAGAACTGCAATTAGTTAATCTCATCAATATAAAGAGACACAAATAAAATAGTTATGTTCACTTTTTATTTTTTTGGTAATCTTTGGTGGGTCGTGTCGGAAGAGACATAGTGCGCGTGGGGGGGGGGGGGGGGGGGGGGGGGCTCACCATCCCAGTCGACACGCTCCAGCCAACATATTTTCATACAATGCATATAGAAAATACATCGTTGCAATATTTACATCTGCAGGGGTTGCACTGTAGGTTTCTCTAATGAGTTACCTGCGTGCGCACTTAATGCGGCTTCCGTCTCTGTACGGAGGTGAGGTGTCTATGTGCTATCCCCTGTACGCGTCGTCTTCGGCTGCTGCGTGCTGGGTGCAGCGGAAAAAAATAAATAAAAAGGACCAGCACAAAGGAGGGGGTCTCACGGACCCCGGATACTGTTAACCTGATTTATTATAGGTTCAAAGGGGGCATTAAAATACGTCCATATCGTTACATAGTGGTTACAGATGTCCGTTATATTTGAGAAAGCGTACCATTCCATCATTGTATCAAAGATTGTTGTTGTTGTTGTTATTTTACTAAGTTTTATTGTGCCGCAGCCATGCCCGACCCCGTCCATGGCGTCCTCACAGGGCACAGCTCAAAGGGGCCCCACGGCGTTCGTCAGAGTGGTCCGTCGGCTATGCCCTGTGAGGGGGTAACTATAGTCCGGTTGTATAGCACCGCATTGCATAGGCCAGGATAAAAGGCTAGTTTATCATTGCTAAACACGGGCCGCGAGAGGCCTCTGTCCGAACTGAACAATCATGTTTTGGGGTAGGTATTATATAGGCCCAGTTACGTCTCTATTGACAAGATACCATCTGCACTGGCCATCTGGCATCGCTCTGAGGCATGTATCCGTTTGTTCATTACGTAGCTGAGTTGCGTCTATAAATGGAAAATAAACATGTTCTGGCTATCTGGCCTTTTAGTCTTTCGGGTCTCTTAATTGCGAAACTCGGTATTAATTCAACACCGGCTGCGCTCCAAGGCATGTACCCGCCGTTCAGTACGTACATAGACGTGTTTTATCGTAAAGTTCCATCATGGTATCCAAATCTGGATGCCAATCAAAACTATCACCCGTCATCAGTGCAATCATTCGTCTGGCTATACTCTCCATGCGCCACGATTTCAGATTTTAAGCATAATGACCTGATGTTATTCTTTGTTTGTAAAATATTGCGTATAGTGGAAATTTGTCAATATCGTGACCCGCCAATAACACTGAATTTATCTTGTTTATAATTGTCCACTGCGTGCAATATTTAATATAATAATATTTAAAAAATTGAATTACTTTTTCTTGGTAATTTACTATGTTACGCTACCCATAATTTACTTCTTAACGCTTCAAGTTTTATTTTCCTGTAGTTTTCTATTGTAAACCGAATCAAAATTATTGTCCCGTCTTTCAAGCACTCGAGTTCCACTTGGTGCACTGTATGTTATTTTATCTTATCATTATTGAAACAAAAATATAACCAAATAAATGTTCAATAAAATTTAGTTTCTTTTATATATAATGGGAATCTACCAAGTTCGCCATAACCTCCGGATGTTAAGTGCGTTACTGTTAACCCGCAAAAAACCGCATTCGGAATTAAAAAAAAATTCGTTGAATTTGTAAACCATAATTTTTCACAAGATGTGAAATAACAGCGCCTATAATCGACGCACTTGAAAGTCAACTTTAAGCATTTACCAAGTTTAATGCAAGTATAATGAAGTACGCGATACACGTATATTTGGCGTGTGATATCGACATGCCGTGTTCTGGATCTGCTGTGGAAATACGTGAATATTACGTTTCATTAATATAGCTCCATTGCATGACAACAAAGATGACAGCTGCAGGTTATAGTTTATAAGACCAAGTAAGAATTTATACGCATGTATAAAGTTAAGTAAGATTAACGATTCATTGATACAAGATAAACTCCATAGATAATCTAATGTGTGATATTAATTTTTAAGCCACTGGAATTGTATGTAATTAAGTGATTTTTTTTTTACTAGTAATGCACAATTAATTTACATAAAATTATTTAAGTTAATTTTCCCGGGGCAACACATTGGTATGTACGGGTAATTTAAGCACGATATAAAAATAAAATGGTTAAAATCCACACCAGTCAAAGATAATGCAATAATTACCATAGAGACGACATTTCCCAGCTCCAATATCCGGTTAATTATCATAAGGTTGAAAATGACACTCGCAGTGAGAACGTAGGTTATGTAAACAAGTTGGTGGAAATGTTATAGGAACTTTATTGTTTACGCAAGAAGCTGAACAAGTAAAATAAATCGAGTCTCTAGAATACAAATGTGTTCAATTTCAAGCCTCGTTTCATTTTCAATTAATGATAGGAGTTTGCGTGTTACAGTAACAGCTGTTTCAATGCGTTCTTTAAAATCTTGTTAAATGCACAAATAATTTGCAATTGTCAGCATAAGCATCGACCAAAAGAAAGTCTTTATTTAGACATGCGTTATAATTAGAAACCAAAACGTTGCAATTTACCAGGTCCACAAAGGAGCGTTGTTACATTCGAATGTTTCGTTGAGCCAGACAGATAAACAATTAAATGGAGACATATTGCAGATTAACCAACATACGGCCAATGTAATTTAATGATTTACATATTAAACCTTAATGTGACGACCATAGGTACAGAGAAGAAAAATACGAAACCATTAAAACAATATGAATTCCTCTTTTTAAGAAAACATTGGATGCACGTGTATTAGTGGCATTATAAGATATACACTTAAATATCCTTAGGTATGTTCATTTATAATCACCGATCTAAAATACGTCACGGTTGTGCACGGTAACTGTTCATATGGCATGTACTTGTACAAACATTGTATGCGTAAGTACATGCAGATAATTGACAAAAGCACTGCAACATAATGTACTTCCGACAGCTAAAACAATACTTAGTATTACGATATTAGCAATGGTGTAACCTACAATGGAGGTGTTAACCTAAAACGATCAAAATAATATTATTAACCAGGTTTTCCTTAGGAAAAAACTGGTTATTAGATTGGCGAATGCGGGCGGGCTGGCTGGCTGGCTGGCGGGCTGGCGGAACAAGCTTGTCCGGGCCATAACTATGTCGTTCATTGTCAGATTTTAAAATCATTTGGCACATTTGTTCACCATCATTGGACGGTGTGTCGCGCGAAATAATTACGTCGATATCTCCAAGGTCAAGGTCACACTTTGAGTTCAAAGGTCAAAAATGGCCATAAATGAGCTTGTCCGAGCCATAACTATGTCGTTCATTGTCAGATTTTAAAATCATTTGGCACATTTGTTCACCATCATTGGGCGGTGTGTCGCGCGAAATAATTACGTCGATATCTCCAAGGTCAAGGTCACACTTAGAGTTCAAAGGTCAAAAATGGCCATAAATGTCCCTTGAGATATAACCTTCATATTTGGTATGCATGTGTATATGGACAAGGCCTTTCCATACGCACCACAATTTTGACCCCTGTGACCTTGACCTTGAAGTAGGGGTCTGCGTTAGGTTTCAAAATCTGCGTTTAGGTTTCGAAAAATGCTCTTAACTTCTATGTCCCTTGAGATATAACCTTTATATTTGGTATGCATGTGTATATGGACAACGCCTTTCCATACGCACACAAATATTGACCGTCCGTCCGTCCGTGTGTCCGTCCGAAAACTTTAACGTTGCTCATAACTTTTGCAATATTAAAGATAGCAACTTGATATTTGCCATGCATGTGTATCTTATGAAGCTGCACATTTTTAGTGGTGAAAGGTCAAGGTCATCCTTCATGGTCAAAGGTCAAAAAAAATAAATTCATGTGCATATCTCCAATGTCAAGGTCGCCACGACTAAAAATAGATTTTAAAACAAACTTACAAATGGGGTTAATTTTCTTTGTTCATTTCAAAAGTTCAGTTTGAGTTGTCTCCCTTTATCTGATTTTTTTTCACAATGAAAACCTGGTTTTGTGACAATTTTGTCCCTTGTTAAACCATAATTTATCCAAATGGCGTAAATGATTTCATTAATCTACTTCTTATAGAACATGAACAAGTGGTTTTCTATATTAAGTTCGCTTGCATTGAATACTTTATAAGGATACCGAAACAGAAGTTTTAAGCTCAATATTTATTCAATCAAAGCAAAGATATAGTAACAAAGTAACACAATAACACAATATGGTCTCGACCATAATCAATTGTTAAGATATTATAATACATAAAAAAAGGACATCCGTAAAGCTTATGGATGCTCCCCAATGATGGGTTGTCGATATAATGGTTAATTTTGTGGAGGAAAAAACGTGTGACATTTAGAAAATATATTATTAGACTCTTGTGACCTTGATCCCAGTGACGTCAAACCTCATCAAAAGGTAGAGGTCCATGCAAGGTACCTACATGCCAAATATGTAAGATCTCGGTAAAATATTGAAGAAAATATGAGAAACTAAGAAAAGTGTGACGGAAGGAAGTACGGAAGTACAAACTGGCACTATATGCTCCCCATATTGTGTAAAAGATATATATAAAAAATGGGGAGCATAAACAGTATAAATTAACCCGCTACCCGGTTTTTGTCAAATCCGGGGCGACAATCTTACAGCTAATTTATGTGCATGAGGATTGACATATTATAAGACAGCGAAAACCCGATTAACGTAAGAATGTGTTATTGCAAATAACGAAAGCGTATTTCTTTTTAATAAGCACAAATGATTAAGTGGCTAATGCGAGACTATATATTATTCATTAGAAAGGCATCTAAGTGCGCATAAAAAGTATAATTTGAAATGAATAAAGGATACATACTTGAACCATAGCCTACTGCTGTCAACAACAGCCAAAATGTCTTCAAGAAATCAGTATAACGGAATTTATATATCTGATTACATACATATAGAAACGTGTTCATAGATTATAAAGCATGCAAATCAGAAAAAATAACACATATCATAGTACACGTTCAAGAATGCGCTTCTCTTACGTAACCACGGCAGTTTGGCTTGTTGTTTACCAATATTTCTGTTTAGTCTAAGTAAACAATCGACATAATCAGTTATCATTAACAATTCCGTAAGAGATAATCGTATAACAGCAACTTTCACACAATTATGGACGCATAGTTCATCGCGAGTTTAACATCCTTCAACAAATTTATGCATGGCCTCCTTGAATTCCTCCTCGTCCACCATACGGTCACCTGCAAAAGAGGCATCACGTGATAACCAAGCAAAAATGCATGGCGTATTCCGGAGATACGTGTATCATTTAAAGTTCAATGTCGCCGTGATGTAATGGATATTGTCTCCGCGTAGCGACCGGGAGGTCACGGGTTCGATCCCTATTGTGGGAGGTGTTCTTTAGATCTACCCCGACCGGGAGGTCACGGGTTCGATCTCCATTGTGGGAGTGTTCTTTAGATCTACCCCAAGTACTGGTTCTAGTCCCAGGAAACGGACTCGATAGTGTTTCAGTTATGTAGTAAGTACTTTCTATGCAATCGAGCTTAAATAAATCGGTTTAAACAAATTTAAAATCGCCCACAGTCCAAAAGTATCTAAAAAAAATCAACTAAAACTCCTTGATGTAGGTATATTAATATTATAGAAGCTTGTGAAGAGTGAGCTCCTTTAAAGCATGCCTTCATTAGTGAAGACTTTTGAGTAAATCCGCATTGAAGTAATTGTACCAAATATATTTGTATATTTAATGCATGTGCTTTAAGTGGTGTCCCAGATTGCCTGTAGAGTCCGCACAGGCTTATCAAGGACGACACTTGCCGCCTAAACTTGATTTTCGTCAAGAATAGTCTTTTGTTAAAAGAAAATACAATTAACGCGGAAATGTCCCTGATAAACATGTGCGGACTGCACAGGCTAATCTGGGACGACACTATTCGCACACGCATTAAACCCATTTTTCACAGAGCGCGACCCAATATATAAATTGAAACTTCAGCTGCCTCAGCAGAAGATAAATATTATAATAGCATCTGGCCAAATAGCAATTGAAAACAAGAAATGTGTTTGTCAGGAACACATCTCCCCTTCTGTGCCGCTTTTTTTTACCTTTGACCTTGAAGGATGACCT
This sequence comes from Dreissena polymorpha, assembly GCF_020536995.1. Taxonomy (NCBI): domain Eukaryota; kingdom Metazoa; phylum Mollusca; class Bivalvia; order Myida; family Dreissenidae; genus Dreissena; species Dreissena polymorpha. Next base: position 98,095,057 of record NC_068358.1, on the reverse strand, counting down.
TGAACTTGACCTTCACCACTCAAAATGTGCGGCTCCATGAGATACACATGCATGCCAAGTATCAAGTTGCTATCTTCAATATTGCAAAAGTATTCATAAAATTAGCGATTTTGGCCACATATATTTGACCTCTGACCTTGAAGGATGACCTTGACCTTTCACCACTCAAAATGTGCAGCTCCATGAGATACATATGCATACCAAATATCAAGTTGCTATCTTCAATATTGCAAAAGTTATTGCAAATGTTAAAGTTGGCGCAAACCAACAGACCAACCAACAGACAGGGCAAAAACAATATGTCCCCCACTATAGTGGGTGGGGGACATAAAAACAATATGTCCCCCACTATAGTGGGTGGGGGACATAAAAACAAACAATAGCCTAACAGTATGACATAAGACACATTTGATAGACGCGAAACACAAATGCATATCAGCCACACAGTCATGAAAACATCTGGGGCCACCGCTCTGAACCGGACAACTCACGGCAAATTAAACTACATAATGGTCAAACCAGAGCAACAGGCATTAACTGATTGAGGCACGATAAAATTAAACTTACAAAACGTACCAACCACATCTCGCCCTTTTATTAAAACGCTTTAGAGTCAAAACATCATTATTAAATGTTAAGATCATCTTCATGCATTTTCAGTACTAAGTACTAAGCAGCAGTAATGGTCGTAAAAGGTCTGAAAACATACGGGTATGTATACTTAATTTAAGCCATATACATGGCATTTCTTACATTTTGTTAAAGCAAACATCTTTAATTAAACTTCAATTCAATAGTAACTAGAAATGGCGCGGCAGATGCCGACGCGTATCCCCACGCCGCATGTTTGACCCAGGGGCGCCCCAGGGTTGGTAATGGGGCCATGCATAGTTGAGATGACCGTATAATACGGTAAAACAGAAGTTCAGTATCAATCAGAAGTGAATCGGTGTAGAAATGAAGAAATTATAGTAAAAGACAATTTTGTGTGGGTGTGGCCTATGTGGGTGGGGCGTCTCAGGGTTGGTAATGGGACCATGCATAGTTGAGATTGACCGTAATCAATTTGAAGTAAATCGGTGCAGAAATGAAAAAGTTAATGTAAACTAACATAACAAATGAGTGAAATTATCTGACCCCGCTCCGCCCCAACCCCCATAACTTTTGACCCAGGTCAGATCAAATAACATGTGTAAGTTTCAAGGTTCTAGTGCTTATAGTGTAGGAGGAGATAGTGGCCAGGACGGTCGGACAGATGGACGGACGGACGGCGGAGATATAACCAAAATATCCTCACGCTTTTCAGAAAGCGTGGGGATAATAAGTTAAATAACGAAATAAATTAACTAGTCGGCCATGACGTAATACAAACTCGCACTGTATTGACGCCGGACGGCGACCTGATGACGTCCTAATTTTAAAGGCTAAGATATTTAAAGATACATGTTCATCATAAAAATATATTGCTCGAATATGTCCAACAATTGTGTAACACAAAAAAAGAGATGAATTTCGAGTATGTAAAGAAAACATAAAAATAAATAAACAATACTGAAGTTAAAATTGACAATCTTCCATGTTGTGATATAGTAAATGGACTGCGGCTTTGTTATAATCGTTTGTCGAGCTTAACACTGACCAGTTAAAGGACATATAGATTGCTTTATGCAATATATGTACAGGATATATTATGGTATATCAAAATGAAAGCAGAGCTGAAATAGTGAACATGGGTGTATTATTAAATATACGTGAAATATTTCTATGCGACCGACCTGTGTAACACGTGTTACATTGTGTACGAGTGTTTACGGTGTATATTAGCCTCGCTCTGTGAAAAGGGGGTTTATTGCATGTGCGTACACTTTCCGCCTGAACAGGATTATTGCAAAGAGGAGTCTTCCTTTAAACGAAAAAAGAATTTACAAGCGGAAAGTTTCGACGCTTGTTAGTCTGTGCTTACTGGACAGGCTAATCGGAGACGAAAAGTTACGCAAATGCATTAAACCCCCTTTTCATAGAGCTACTTATGAGGTTGAATTATAAACCAGATTAACTCACCGGATTCGTCAAGTGCTTCAGCCAATTTTTGTGTTTTTTCGCCTTCTCCAAAAATCGCTTCGAACTCGACCAATGTTATCACGCCATCTCCGTTTGCATCGTAAATGTTGAAATCGCACGGGTTCGCTTGAATCATCACTTTGAAACGCTCCATCCCCCCCTGCAATGTTCAATGTTTTAACAGGTTTATATGAACACACGCACACAATTTGATTGAATGATCACTCAGTAAAGCAATATCTTTGTAAATAACAGTTTTGATTTATAAATTTTTTCCTTCGGTTAGTTACTTTTAACAACGGACTTATACAGAAATAAGTTCGAAATTATATAAAGATAAAACGCACATGTAAAATGTGTATTTCGTTATATGCGGATATATGATTGGCTTTATGAAATATTGTTTTGCACTAAGACTCATTCGTTAAACAGGAGTGCCAAACTGTCACAAGATTAGCCCGTTTTAAGGCTTTGGACAACTTGATAACTTTACAATGACCCATATTTGAACTTGACTTTCATACAGAGACACAACTTCTGACAAAGTTCTACTTCAATTAGAGAGCGGACACCATGCTAAATGCTTGAAATGCACTAAGTGACCTCGTGACCTAGTTTTAAACCTGGCATGACCCATATTTGAACTTGACCTACATGAAGATATTGTCAAGACACAAAGACATAACTTCTGACCAATAAAAAAATTGATTGAAAAGATCGGATGAAAACTACTTCAATAAGAGAGCGAACACCGTGCTAAATGCTTGAAATGGTTTAAGTGACCCTGTGACCTAGTTTTTGACCCGGCATGACCCATATTCGAACTTGACCTTGATATTGTCTAGATACAACTTCTGACCAAGTGTGGTGAAGATCTGATAAATTAGAATTTGAATTAGAGAGCGGACACTGCTGTGGACGCCGCCCGCCCCCCCCCCCCGCCCGCTCGCCGCCAATGTGAAACAATACGTCCCGTTTTTTTGTAAACGGGCGTATAAAAAAAACACAATATCATTACTATACAAATGTCTTCAATTGTACAAAATCCTTTCTTACAATATTCGACTGTGTCTGGACTTTCTTTCCGAGTCATGTCTCGCAGACACTAATTTACACAAGGCACCAAAGCTTGTTTTTACTGTTTTGACATCATTGACTAAGTCGGACCGCCTAGCTCAGTTACTAGAGCGCTTTACTACAGATCCGAGGATTGCTGGTTCGATCCCCGGCGCGAATGGTGTGATTAGTTTCACTTCTTTATAATATCCTTTCTACGGCTTATCACACCTTAACTTTATTTCAAGTTGGACAGTTGTAAGTTACTTTTATGTGTACTTTAAACTGGGAGACTAGATATCGTAGGAAAATGCGAGCATGTTATCTGATCGCTGTGATTCAACTGAAATACTGTATAAAACGGCGAAAATCCTAATTCACAAACAAACATAATTGACCAAAACATAACTTAGTCTTAACATACATCAGCGCTTCCTCTTTTCCACCAACCCCTGTGTTTGCCGACATCAAAAGCCAGCATGCCAGCATCGATAACAGTCCCAAACCAACGTCGAGAGTGATCTAGTTGTCCGATGTCCTCGTTCGTTCTGACATCCAAGCCCAAAGCATTTCTCTCACACATGACGCATGATGTAAGGGCAATCGCCAGAATCAGCACGTACAGCATCTTTGTCCTGCAAATCATTCAAATATATACACATTTACTGAATAGTATTACTTCTGCTTAGATATACGTATATGCCAGGGGATTATTCTTAAGGTCGTGTAAAGACGATTACACTCTAAGCGTTTTTATACGATGTTAGCTCATGTTATCATTCATAATGGAGTGTACTCCAGTATGTACGGCTTCATTCGGGAAAGTTTGTTTTATTTTGGTTTACGTTGGAAATGATCTTTTCTTTTTAGATTATATTGGGTAAGTATAATTAGTTTCGTTTTGAAAGCTGTCTGTTCAAAAAGTGAGATATGATACCGTTACATTAATAATATGGAAAAAAAAACGTTGGGATGCGCTTTATAAAACTCTGAACAAACCTTTAATTTTATACGTGAAACAGTATTTTTCTTTCAAATTAGACATGAGGAAGCAGGTCTGGATCTGATTGTAATCGTGTTATGATAATTACGTTCTACTTAATTGGAATATACGCACATATTGCGATAGTAATACAATTATGAAATTGTATTTTATAGTAATATTTTGTTTCGCATTGCATTATGCACAGATGCGCATGTGTACATATCCTTTGTGATCATAAGAATGTAAACATAGTAATGAACAAGAGCACTGCATAACGGGATGCCAACGCTCGGCTGCGGGTGCAGCTTTTAATAAATGAAAGCTTGTCTTAGAGGTCACAGTGACCTTGACCTTTAACCAAGTGAGCCAAAAATGGATGTGGCGACTAGAACTTATCATGAAGCATCTACATATGAAGCTTAATAGTTGTAGCTGGAAGCACTTTGATTTAAGAGCCAATGTAAAGGGTTAAGCAAGACGGACATCAAACTCTGGACGGCGGACGACAAGCTGGCTATGACAATACCTCTGGTTTTCTCCGAAAACAGCCGAGCTAATAATTGCAAATGTCAGGATGGAGAATCAAAATGCATTTCGTATCAACAAAAACATACAATTTTCTCTTTGATTCGGAAACAAATGAGGTGAAGATCGGATGAAAACTACTTCAATTAGAGAGCGGACAGCATGCTAAATGCTTCAAATGCACTAAGTAACCTCGTGACCTCGTTTTTGACCAGGCATGGCCCATATTCGAACTTATCCTACATATCATCTAGACACAACTTCTGACCAAATTAAGTTAAGATCGGATGAAAACTACTTCAAATAGAGAGCGGGCACCATGCTAAATGCTTGAAATGCACTAAGTAACCTCGTGACCTCGTTTTTGACCCGGCATGACCCATATTCGCACTTTACCTACATATCATCGTGACACAACTTCTGACCAATTTAGGTGAAGATCGGATGCAAACTACTTCAAATAGAGAGCGGGCACCATGCTAAATGCTTGAAATGCACTAAGTAACCTCATGACCTAGTTTTTGAACCGGCATGACCCATATTTGAACTTGACCTACATATCATCTAGACACAACTTCTGACCAATTTTGGTGAAGATCTGGTTAAAACTACTTCAATTAGAGAGCGGACACCATGCTTAAGCCTTAAAATGCACAAAGTGACCCCATGACCTAGTTTTTGACCCAGCATGACCCATATTCGAACTTGACCTAGATATTGTCTAGACACAACTTCTGACCAAGTTTGGTGAAGATCGGATGAAAACTATTTGAATTAGAGAGCGGACACTGCTGTGGACGCCGCCTGCCGCCCGCCAAGGGTGAAACTATAATACGTCCCGTTTTTAAAAACGGAAGTATAAAAATAATAGACCTGGCCACTGTCTAAAAATTTATGCAAGTTATATATGATATGTAAAATTAAACATTAAAACATTCCCCAAAACGATCAAATTTGTTTAAATTCAACAAGTGCATTTTCTTAGTACATAAATAAGTTCTTTAAAAAGCTCCCATATGATAACAGGTCTATGAAAAGATGTTAATCTTTTAAGACCAGTTTGTGCGACCTTTAATGTTTTCTGCGTCGGTTGCCTTTCTTTAATAATTTAATGTAACTCCTTTTAAAAGTAAAGCAATATATGTTTTGTAACAAACAAAAGCATTACGGACACTTTTTAAAATGGTCTGAAGTGGATGAGGTAATGTTAACGAATTATTCCTTATATTAGCATACATACAAAGTTTGGAACAATATGCACAACTAAAATAACATACTTTAGTGAAACCTGAACATATTCTAATTAAATCTTTAAACAAGAAATGTGTTTGCCGGAAACACTTATGTCCTCTTCTGTGCCGCTTTGAAGCTATATATTTGACCTTTGACCTTGAAGGATGACCTATCACTACTCAAAATATGCAGCTCCAAGAGATACACATGCATGCCGAATATAAAGTTGCTATCTTCAATATTGCAAAAATTATGGCAAAATGTTAAAGTTGGAGCAAACAAACGAACAAACCAACAGACAGACCAACAGACAGGGCAAACACAATATGTCCCCCACAATAGTGGTGGGGACCTATATTTTTCACCTGTAAACCTTTTTCTTCTTGGTCGTTCAAATTCCTCTTTTCCTTATTGTATTCATAAATCCACCGACACCAGCTGGAACATACACCACTGTAGAACATAGTGTTAATCGAGTATTCTTACATAGAACACACTAGATACACTGAAAAAGGATACTTTTGTAAGAAAAAGTGTTCGCAACTTGAGTTAACAAAATAGTATGACAAAAGTATGGTTGCCCAGAAAAGACAAATACAAGTTTGATTGAAACATTTTGGAAACTGTAAAACACCACTCTAACAAACACATTTATATATAGCATTATATACATTAATATACTCATACATTTTAAGGGATGTTATTTAAATATTTTCAATATTTCTGTTTATTTAATTAAAACAATTTTAAATAGTTATTTCTGGCCCACCATACTTTTACAAGTGTACTATTTTTTACTCTTAGTTGTTTACTCGTTTTTTTTTTACAAAAAGGATCATTTTTTAGTGTTTCTAGTGCGTTATAATTTATAATACTCCAACATTATCTTCTACAGTGGTGTAGGTTCCGGCTGGTGTCAGTGGATTTATGAATAAAAAGAAAATAAGGACTTAAAACCACACACCTTGAAATGAAGTACCTGTTAATACATATACATGCAAATTGAAAGTGTAAAAATTGTCGTTAAATCTATAGCCTAGTAAGTAAGTATTTTTTTTTTTTTAATTTTAAAACCGAAGGTAGGATTTCTATACGTATTCGTCCATTTCGGCAAACGCGATTATTTTTAAGTTATAAAGCGCAAAACGACGGATTTCTACCTTGCAACCACCAGATATATTTTAATTGACATAGATAAAATTAAATCTATAGCATAGTTAGCAAGTAATTTATTATTTTTCAAACGTTACGTTTTTAAAACCGAAAGTAGGATATATTTTTTTAGACGTATACGTCCATTTTCGACAAACGCGAATTTTTTTTTAAGTTTTAAAGCGCAAATGAGACGGATTTCTACCTTGTTAACAGATATATTATAATTGGCATAGATAAAATATGTTTCTTATTTATACTTAAATTTTTATGTATTTCATTTCAGGGTGTGTTGCTTTAATGGCCCAAGAAGAGAGTTGTTTATGCGGTGAAAACATGTGATTATTCATTCTTTTTGAATGATTTTATTAGAACGAGTTCATTTGTCACTGAAGTATATATTATTGTAAATGTCAATATTGTTCCTTACTTAATATAGAATGTTAATATAAGGAATTTTTTTTTAACATTTTAACATTACCCCACCCACTTCTGACCATTTTCAGGAAGTGACGTGTCCTTACACGACATGTTCTCCATACTTATTTTCTCCTTCACTTCGTTCGTCCGAAAATAAATAATTTGCTTACTAGCAAACAAGTGACAACAAACATTACAATAAACACCAAATGTAGAAGGCGGTCCGCTTTTATTGTTGCCGTTTTACCAACAGGATTTGTGTAAGTAGACAAGTACATTTACAGGTCATTCAAAACCCAGGGACAAAAAAAACATTTTTAACTATTTAAAACATGTTGTCACACAAACAAAGCATAACATTTAAAGAAACTCCAAAATACACATTATTTTTTAAACTAGGATTTATATCAAAATCAACATGACTCGCCCAGGAACAAACAGATAAAACCCCCTTTTCGAATGTCTAGAGAAAAAGCTGTGGAAACCTGTGCCAGTTTGTCAAATGTCAGCTTGCCGAGTATTGGGCCACACCAATACTATCAAATAGAAAAAATACACTGTCATAAACATGCCAATCCAACAGCATATTTCTATATAAAAAATGTACATTGAAGCCTGAAGTAATTGGGCCACACCCATACTATCAAATAGAAAAAAATACACTGTCATAAACACGCCAATCCAACAGCACAATTCTATATGAAAAATGTACATTGAAACCTGAAGTAATACTAATATTCTCAAACAAAAAATGAGTATAATAATAACTGTTACAAATATATTGAACCACAACGTGCGTTCTCTCCTGAAAGCGGACCTCGAATGTCGCTATACCCGCCAAAACTCACGAAAACCCCGTGCATTAGTAAACACACATTTTTATTGAACGAAAAGAATAGCAATTAATTCGTATTTTACAAAATTAAACGATACCATTTATAAGCAAAACAATAAAACAATCACGCTTTACCTTTGGTTTGAATACGCGTTGACGTTGGCTGTTGAATAACTTAGACCTCTCGTCGAAGCAGAAGTATCGGTGGCTGTACACCTCCTTTCCATTTCCTTCTCCAGCGTCTGAATTTATAGCAGAATGCCCGATGAAATCGAGGATTTTACCCGCGTAAACGCCAACGTAATTGCATCGGATTGGTTGGTAAGATTATCCCCAGGTACGTCAGACATATCATAAGGAAAACCTCGATTTCAGCCAATGAAATTAATTGATTTAAACGGAGAATAAGAATGTAAAAGGGTAGTTGGATAAAGGCGGTCATTTAGCACGTATCTCGACTCAACGCACGAGTAAATCATGCCCAGTTTTTCAAATACAAAAGCAAAATGACAGTATAGTTATGAAAAAAGTACAGCGATCAGAACGATGAGATGCCGGATGCATCTTAAAGAAAACACGGTTCCAGCAGTAGTGAGCTAGACATAAGCTTTAAATCTAATAACAACACTAACATACAGGAGAATAAAATAACGCAGAAAAAGAAGGGGAACCAAATTTAAATCAGAAAACGAAAGGTGAAATATTTTAAACGGACATATTTGAAACTGACTAAAAACGCACTAGCAGACAAAACTACAAAACTAGAAAACTTGTTCTCCAGAAAAGATTTAAGCTTTAATCAAACTAAGAACGAGCCTGAAATCAGTAGAAAATAGAATCGTAATTATGAAAGGAAAATAATTTGAAAATGAAATGGAAAATAACAAACTCAAAGAAAAAGTCACACTGCTAGAAAAACAAGTTGAACAAACCCGTTAACAAGCAAAAACAGATTTAATTAACATTCAAGAATATGTTCATTATCATTCTGATTAACTTTATTCCACAAAATAACACAACCGAAGAAATAATGTCCGTATATTTGGTATATCGGAAGAAGCATAATCTACACAAAGTGGTCAAACATCACGCGAATAGTCTGCAACTACAACACAGAAAGTAGTAGCACAATTAAACCAGACAATCGAAGGGCTCAATTTTCAAGTCGGCGACATTGATATATCACATCGGTTAGGCAAGGTCAAGGACGGATATACAAGGCCGATTATTGTTAAATTTGTGGCGAGAAATAAACGGAATATCTTAATGACCAAGATAAAGCAGGTTCAAGGATATAACATTTACAATAACAAAGACTGTACAAACATCAATCTAAAGGTACTGATGACAATGAAAAGGACATTGCCTGAAAATGAAGCTGTTTGGTTGTGGGACGGAAAAAAATTCAACAAATCAATGAAGAGTGTAGTCCGGCTAATTCCTACGAAGAGTACAAACATTGGATGGGAGCAGACTAGCCGAAGCTGATTTATAGGTTTTATAGCATAACATAAATAACCTTTTCTTTCATTGAACACTTTCTCACGAACGCATGCGTAAACCACGATTCCTTGTGTTTTAAACCTGTATCGACACAGTGGTATGTTAATATTTCATTTACACGCAGTTTTGTTTCGGCACATTCAATAACACTTTTAGAGCCGCGTTATGGGAAAATGGGTCTTAAGGAGTTCCGGCCAGCGTAGCTCAAGCCCAGCGTGCGCAATATCGCAATATATTTGGCCAGGCGCTACGCTGTCCGCTATAAAATCATGACAGGCTTCGTGGGTCTCATTATGTATCTTCTTCCAAACAGTGCGATGCACAGGCTGGGCTGTAGCTACGCTGGTCGCATATGGTATAAGACCGATTTTCGCATTACGCGAGTCTTAAAAAATCTAATTATGCCTTGGTAACGGAATATCTTACCACAATACTTTTCGATATATAAAAGTCAAACTGTGTTATTAATAGCAAGCTGGCAAAATTCGGTAGCTTTTTCAGGCTTTCATGAACGATTCCCAGGTAGGCTGAGCCTGTACGACAAACATTAATTTTATAGTTATATCGTTAAACGATTTCCCCTCAATCATGGCACTTTACTTTTTCGGTAGTGTTTGTTCTCTCACAATGCAAATACTTGTCATTTACCCATAAGTTTTCATTAATTTAACTAAAATTCGTGTGATTCTATATCTTGAACGCAGTACTTTGCTATCCATGTTTATCAATAATCCATTTTGTCCTTCTATGACGATTTATTGACTCAGTACTGATCCTGAAATTCTGTGAGATCGATTTGAAAGCGTAATTGTAACTTGGCCAACATTTGTGTTTAAGTGTATGAACCTGCAGACAAGAGTCCGGAACACCATATACTGAATGGAATATTCGAATGTATTCTTTCGCGTAGACTGGCGGGTAATTTCCACAATGTTTTATAGGCTGTTGGTAATCTTCATTTAAGGTGAAAAGCCACTGCAAATTTGCCGTCTCAAAAGTAACATGTTTAATTTATTAGCACCGCCGTCTGAGATGAGCCACTCATGCGAAAAGATGCCTTATGCGGCTAGGGAAGCTGATGACCAGTCTGTGCAGTTGGAAAGTCTGGTCAGATGCTACCATGTCCGCTTGAACTCAAACAATGTCAATGGTTTCATTCGTGGACATGGAAGCTCCTAAGTCTTGAACTACACTGGCAACACGTGACATTAGACCCCTTTTCACGTGACGCGGAATATATTGAAGTTCGCTAGTATCACAAATATTCTTAATATTTGAAGTTGATACGATTAAGTCATGTGGTTGTGATGAGTGTTCGCTCATGTCTTGTTCAATCTATAAACACTAGGTAATTCCCGCAATAATCGGTATTTCAATTATAAAAAAACCCAGTAAAAACTAAATATTATAATCATGACAAGATCATGTTTTAATAAGATTATATTTCATTTTGAACTCGATAGTATTAACATTTTATTTTATTCTATTTTCCTATTATTGTCAGGTATTCAACAGACCGGCGAATGAGCAAAATGAGTTAAACAAGATACCTTGATAGAATTTCACATTACTCACACACTTGGTTGACCGCTTTACTGTTGACTCAAATTAACCGCGCCTATGTTTGCTTTATTTCATTGTTTTTTTTCTCTCTGCACATCAGATAAGACGGGTTTAGGGGCCTCTTTACATTCTATTCTTCATTGTCCGTATAGAGCCACGGAACTATATCGCTGCTTTTAGTATTATGTTCTTTCATTACTTAATATGGAATCAATATGACTCAAGTTTCAACCTTTTCAATGATTATTGAATGTGTAAATTATTTTCATTACGTTGTTTCGAGCTTGTTGCTGTCACAATATATTTGAACAAACATTTATTATAACTATGTATTTGTGCGAATAGTAAATTTTAAATATTGCAAAGGAATTAACATTATCATCAGGAAAAATGCAATCGCGGTAAGAACTAGAGTTGTGTTTAACCTATCTGCCTGCAGTTACTTGTAATTTGTATCTGAGCCTCGCTCTGGGAAAACGAGGCTTATTGTGATTGCGTTAATGTGCGTAAAGTGTCGCACCAGATAAGCCTGTGCAATCTGTACAGGCAAATCAGCGACGACATTTTCTGCATACACTAGATTTTGGCTAAGAAGAGACTTATTGAAACCAAATTTACCATAGCGGAGAGTAGTAATCCAGGACGATATTTTACGCACATGCATTTAGCCCCATTTTGCCAGAGCGAGGCTGATTTGCTTTGGTTAAAATATCATATAGCAATTTGTTATGCTGTTTACCAATGATTTAAATTTCATTTAAATAAACAGCAGATAATAACACAGTAATTTGTTTACTACTAAACTGTCCTGCTGAAAAGCCAAATAAATAGATTGGGTCATGTGTGGTGCGTAAAAATTCGTTGAAAATATATCTTTTGCAATATAATTGACAATAATTCTGTCAATTTCGTTGACGCTATCTGTCTGTCTGTCTTTCTACCTGCCTGCCTGACATCTCTCTCTCTCTCTCTCTCTCTCTCTCTCTCTCTCTCTCTCTCTCTCTCTTCTCTCTCTCTCTCCTCTCTCTCTCCTGCTCTGCTTGCTATGCTCTGCTCTCTCCTCTCTCTCTTGTTCGTCTGTCTGTGTCTCTCTTCTCTCTGTATGTCTGTCTGTCTGCTCTATCTGTTTCTGTCCTCTCTCTCCTTCTCTCTCTCTCTCTCTCTCCTATCTCTCTATCTCTCTCTCTCTCTCTCTCTCTCTGTCTGTCTCTATCTCTCTCCTCTCTCTCTCTCTATCTCTACTCTCTCTCTATCTCTCCTCTCTCGCTCTCTATCTCTCTCTCTCTCTCTCTACTCTCTCTCTCTTCTCTCTACTCACTCTCTTCTCTCTCATGTGTGTCTGTCCTGTCCTGTTGTGGTCTGTCTGTCTGTCTGTCTGTTCTGTCTGTCTGTCTCTTCTCTCCTCTCTCTCTTCTCTCATCTCTCTCTCTCTCTCTCTCTCTCTCTCTCTCTTCTTCTCTCTCTCTCTCTCTCTCTCTCTCTCTCTCTCTCTCTCTCTCTCTCTCTCTCTCTCTCTTGAATTTATTTGCCGTAGCTTTCGACCTCTCGGTCTTCTTAAGCGGCATTTATTTGTGAAGTATATTCCCGAGCATATCATGTTTAGCGTAAGTGACATTATATTGTTGAACGTTACATTGCGCGGCAATTTTATTAGTCTTTTGTGTTCAGTCCATATGGTTTGAACGTCCTCAGTTTGCGCTTCCAAAGTTGCTCGATGGTCTTCCGGTACTTTCGGATCCATTAAATGTTTCTAGTCCCATGACCCGGAAGTCCGCGACGCTGTCGCCGTTTGTGCAAAATTGCTCGGCAACAGGGTCTTTGCGTCGAGTCCGTATCCGGGACAGATTAAGGAGATGTCGTTGGTACAGGGTATCTCCCGTTTCCCCTACATATACAAAGTTATATATATAATAACCATTCACCCTGTTGTTTATGTTTGTTTTAGAAAGACAGAGATTGAAGTCATCGCTTGAAGACTCTTCCACTATTGAAAACGTTTAATCCACTATACAAAGACAAGTGTAAAAGCTATTATTTAACAGAAATGAGGACATGTTCGATTACCGCAGTATTTACATGGTTAAGTTTCCTTGTCGCATTGCTGACGTCAGTTGGGATGACAGCAACAACTACAAATACTACAGGAGATCTAACAACAACTGAAATAACTGAAATGTCTACTCCAACCACAGTTTCGTCTACTGAAATATATGAGGCGTCTACACAAAGCACAGTTTCGTCTTCTGAAATAACTTCGACGTCTACTCCAATCAGAGAAATATACTCGTCATCCAAAGTTGCGTCTACTGAAATAACTGAAATGTCTACACCAACCACAGTTTCGTCTACTGAATTAACAGAAATGGCAACCCCAATCATAGAAATATTCTCGTCATTCACAGATTCATCTATTGAAAAAACTGAGACGTCCACTCCAACCACAGATTCGCTTACTGAAATAACTGAAACGTCAACCCCAATAATAGAAATAATATCATCAACTACAGTTTCGTCTACTGAAATAACTGATACGTCTACTCCAATCATAGAAATATTCTCGTCAATCACAGTTTCTTCTTCTAAAATGACTGAAACGTCTACGCCAACCACAGGTTCGTCTACTGAAACAACTGATACGTCTATGCCAACCACAGTTGCGTCTTCTAAAAAAACTGAAACATCTACTCCAGTCATAGCAATATTCTCGTCGTCCACCGTTTCGTCTACTGAAATAACGGAGTCGTCTACTCCAATCTTAGACATATTCTCGTCATCCACAGTGTCGTCTACTGAAATAACTGAAACGTATACTCCAATCATAGAACTATTCTCGTCAACCAAAGTTTCGTCTACTGATAGAACTGAGACGTCTATGCCAACCACAGTTTTGTCTACAGAAACGTCTACTCCAATCATAGAAATATTCTCGCCATCCACAGTTTTGTCTACTGAAACAACTGAAACGTCTACTACATTCATAGACATGTTCTCGTCATCCACAGTTTCATCTACTGAAATAACGGAGACGTCTACTCCAATCATAGACACATTCTCGTCAACCACAGTTTCGTCTACTGAAACAACTGAAACGTCTACGCAAACCACAGTTTTGTCTACTGAAACAACTGAAACGTCTACTCCAATCATAGAAATATTCTCGCCATCCATAGTTTCGTCTACTGAAATAACTGAATCGTTTATGCCAACCACAGTTTTTCCTACTGAATTATCTGAAACGTCTACTCCAATAATAGAAATATTCTCGTCATCCACAGTTTCATCAACTGAAGCAACTGAAACGTCTACTCCAATCATTGACATGTTTTCATCATCTACAGTTTTGTCTACTGAAACAACTGAAACTTCTACTCAAATCATAGAAACATTCTCGTCATCCACAGTTTCGTCTACTGAAATAACTGAAACGTCTACTCCAAGCATAGAAATATTCTCGCAATACATAGTTTTATCTACTCAAATAACTGAAACGTCTATGCCAACCACAGTTTTGTCTACTGAAATAACTGAAACGTCTATGCCAACCACAGTTTTGTCTACTGAAATAACTGAAACGTCTACTCCAATCATAGAAATATTCTCGTCATCCATAGTTTTGTCTACTGAAATAACGCAGACCTCTACTCAAATCATATATATGTTATCGTCATCTACAGTTTCGTCTACTGAATCAACTAATACGTTTACGCCAACCATAGTTTCGTCTTCTGAAATAACTGAAACATCTACTCCAGTCATAGCAATATTCTCGTCGTCCACCGTTTCGTCTTCTAAAATAACGCAGACGTCTACTGAAATCATAGACATATTCTCGTCAACCACAGTTTCGTCTACTGAAATAACTGATATGTCTTCTCCAATCATAGCAATATTCTCTTCAACCAAAGTTTTGTCTTCTGAAATAGCTGGAACGTCTACGCCATCTTCATTTTCGTCTACTGATATAATTGAAACGTCTACTCCAATCATAGACATATTCTCGTCATCCACAGTTTCGTCTACTGAAATAACTGATACGTCTACTCCAATCATAGAAATATTCTCTTCATCCACAGTTTCGTCTGCTGAAATAACTGAGACGACTACTACAACCAAACTTTCGTCTACTGAAATAACTTGGACGTCTACTCCAATAAAAGAAATATTCTCGTCAACAACAGTTTTGTCTACTGAAATAACTGAAACGTCTACTCCAATCATAGACATATTCACGTCATCGACAGTTTCTTCTTCTGAAATAACTGAGACGTCTACTCCAATCATAGAAATATTCTCGTCAACCACAGTCACGTCTACTGAAATAACGGAGACGTCTACTCCAATCATAGAAATATTCTCGTCATCTACAGTTTCTTCTTCTGAAGTAACTGAGACGTCTACTCCAATCATAGACATATTCTCGTCATCCACAGTCACGTCTACTAAAATAACGGAGACGTCTACTCTAATCATAGAAATATTCTCGTCATCCACAGTCACGTCTACTGAAATAACGGAGACGTCTACTCCAATCACAGAAATATTCGCGTCATCAACAGTTTCGTCTACTGAAATAACGGAGACGTCTACTCCAATCATAGACATATTCTCGTCAACCACAGTTTCTTCTTCTGAAATAACTGAGACGTCTACTCCAATCATAGAAATATTCTCGTCATCCACAGTCACGTCTACTGAAATAACGGAGACGTCTACTCCAATCATAGAAATATTCTCGTCATCCACAGTCACGTCTACTGAAATAACTGCGCCGTCTATGCCAACCACAGTTTCGTCTACTGAAATAATTGAAACGTCTTCTCCAATCATAGAAATATTAGCGACAACCACAGTTTTGTCTACTGAAAGAACTGAGACGTCTACGCAAATTATAGAAATATTCATGTCATCAACAGTTTCTTCTACTGAAATAATGGAGACGTCGACATCAACCACAGTTTCGTTTACTGAAATAACTGATACGTCTACTCCAATCATGGAATTATTCTCGTCTTATGTAACAACTGAAACGCCTACTACAACCACAGTGTCGTATACTGTAACAACTGAAACGCCTTTGCCTACCATAATATCCTCTTTTGTAACAAAAGCACCGCCTACTCCAACCACAGAAACATTTACGTTGACCATAGTTTCGCCTACTGCTATAGTTTTTACGTCTACGCCTATTCAAACAACGGAAACATCAACTCCTGCCTTTACAACTGTAGAATCTACAAGTATCACTGCAGCTCCTACAACTACAACTGCAGAACATACAACAATAACTGCAGCTTCCACCACTACAACTGCTGCTTCCACCACTACAACTGCTGCTACTACAACTACAACTGATGCTCCTACAACTGCAGCTCCTACAACTGCTGCTCCCACAACTGCAGCTCCCACAACTGCAGCTCCTACAACGACAGCTTCTACAACTGCAGCTCCTACCACTACAACTGCAGATTCTACCTCTACAACTGCTGCTCCTACCACTACAACTGCAGCTCCTACCACTACAACTGCTGCTCCTACCACTACATATGCAGCTCCTACCACTACAACTGCAGCTTCTTCAACTGCAGCTCCTACCACTACAACTGTAGCTCCTACCACCACAACTACTGCTTCTTACACTACAACTGCTGCTCCTACCACTACATCTGCTGCTCCTACCATTACAACTGCTGCTCCTACAACTACAACTGCAGCTCCTACCACTACAACTTCAGCTCCTACCACTACAACTGCTGCTCCAACCACTACAACTGCTTCTCCTACCACAACAACTGCTGCTCCTACCACTACAACTGCTGCTCCAACCACTACAACTGCAGCTCCTACCACTACAACTGCTGCTCCTACCACTACAACTGCTGCTCCTACCACTACAACCGCTGCTCCTCTCACTACAACTGCAGCTCCTACAACTGCAGCTCCTACCACTACAACTGCAACTCCTCCCACTACAACTGCAGCTCCTACCACTACAACTGCTGCTCCTACCACTACAACTGCAGCTCCTACCACTACAACTGCTGCTCCTACCAATACAACTGCAGCTCCTACCACTACAACCTGCAGCTCCTACCACTACAACTGCTGCTCCTACCACTACAACTGCTGCTCCTACCACTACAACTGCTGCTCCTACCACTACAACTGCTGCTCCTACAACTGCAGCTCCTACAACTGCAGCTCCTACCACTACAACTGCAACTCCTACCACTACAACTGCTGCTCCTACCACTACAACTGCAGCTCCCACCACTACAACTGCAGCTCCTACCACTACAACTGCTGCTCCTACCACTACAACTGCTGCTCCTACCACTACAACTGCTGCTCCTACCACTACAACTGCTGCTCCTACCACTACAGCTGCAGCTACTACAACTGCAGCTCCTACAACTGCAGCTCCTACCACTACAACTGCAACTCCTCTCACTACAACTGCAACCATTACGAATTCCACTTCAGAACCTACTACTTCAAACATAACAAGTTCAACACCTTCCACAACAAACAAAGCCGAATCTTCAACTACCTCTCCTGTATCCGTCTCGATCATTGTTGTCCTTACTTTCCCGGTCAATATGTCAGGGATAGATTTTCTGAATCAAACTTCTGATTCATACAAAAAACTGGAAAGCGATCTTCAAGCTGAGGTTAGTGTTTTAAACATTCTATTCATCCGCTTAATGATACTGCATTGCCAGATAAATAATCTCAATTCACGTCATTTTCCGATTTTTGCCGGTGTATATATCTGCTTATACATTTACAATAAATGTAATGATGTATTGAAACTAGGGATGTCAACGAATATTCGGATACTGTTTTCCGAATCGAATATTCGGAAGAAAAATTAAAAAATCGAGTAATTTCAAAGACTTTGTATTTGTAAAATTTGCTTCAAACATTGTCAAAAAAGTTGTTCCTCGTGTCATAATGTTTATTCCGGTTGGCGCGATAATGCGTCGCTATGGTGATAACAGTATACCGGTCATAAATCCCGCTAACAAAGCCAGACACTTTGTGTCAAAATTATGATAGGTGCAAATCGCGTCGGCAATCAAAACACCGACCTGCACTTGATCCAATAACTCGAATTACATTTAAAATTATCAAAGATTAAATGAGTAAAGGAATAGCCAACTTTGTGTAAAAAACAAATAAGACCGTATGGCAATTAAAACACCGACCCGTCTTGATCTAATAACTCGAATTACATTTAAAATTATGAAAGATTAAATGAGTAAAGAAAGAGCCGACTTGGTGTGAAAAACAAAACAGATCGTTTGCTTATAATCACGTTGTCCAATCAAAAAAGCTGTTAGAAAATAATTTACTCAATCTCTAATGAGTATTTGCGTATCGTATGGTCCAAAAATTAATTAATTACTCAATATTCAATCAGGTATTATACTTAAAGAAGTGTTTTTGGTATTGCACCCTCATTTAATTGAAAATATTATTTATGCTACACGCATAAAGTAAATATCTGTCCACCTACGCCTTCCGCTGCTTGGAAGTATTTCACGAAATCATCCGATAAGAAGTCACCGATCCAAGTGTCTTTTAAACGTGACAACTTTGAAAGACTGACTGTTTAGTCTGTTAAACAGGTTCAAAGTGTGTTGTGGCTATGTACATAATTCGTTTAAGTTCAGCTTTAATTATATGTAGCTGTTTTGTCATGTAATTATTTTGTCGTCATGTAATATAATGTTTCTCGTTCTATTGCTGATGTACGATATTAATAGTTTAAAAACAGTTTTTGTCATTCAATTTTAACAATAAAAAGTAATCAACAAAATCAGCTTCGAATTAGCGACGGCAACGCTGTGTCAATATTTAGTCACTTCCGGTGAACTTCCGGTAAAAACGAAAGTAGAATTCATGGAGTAATGGTACGGTTAACGAAGTTGACTTTTTTCAACAGATGTTGACCGAATATCCGAATATTCGTTCGGAAGGGTGACCGAATATTCGAATACCGAAATCGGTATTCGTTGCCATCCCTAATTGAAACACTATTGGAAGAGAGCCTTTTTAAACGAGTTAATGATAGTATTCCACAATATTAACGATTTGTACTTTTTCAGTTAAGGAATCTGTACAAACAAACTCTTGGTGATCGACTACTGGACATAATCATCATTTCTATAAGGTAGAAAACTTTTTAAAATTTTACTTGTCACATAAAATCGATTCATGGTAGTTTATCTGTTAATGTCGAAGTTTTCATAGTTTTGCAAGAAGGTTATATAAATAAACTTTTTCATTGAAATACAAATATAAGTATAGCTTTTAATAAATTAATGGTTTCATACATACCGGTATAAATTCATGGATGCTGTAGACAACGTTTCGGTTTGCAACAAAACAAACATGACATAATATTTATACATAAAAGAGCCCTACTTTAAATAGACTGTTTACTACTGTTTATAATACTCGCATATTGTTCAAACATTTTTCAGAATAAATTTATGGAGTTTCCGTCTGATTAACTATTATTACATCAGTACAAATAAAACATTGGTGTTCAGATTTGGAACCATGATTTGATTTGTTTGTTTATTTAGCTGTTTGATTGCCGTTAAACAGTATTTTCGTCATATCACGGTGGTCAATTAAGAATTCAATACTTTTCCAGACTAAGCTGATTTTCTTAGTGCTTATACTTGTTCCAGTAACAAGTAATTTGCTCTACATGGCAAAGGTAGTGTGAGAGTATTACAAAGTTCATGACCAATCCCCGGACGTTACGTGACCTAAATACATGAATGTTTGATACTGTACAGGTACTATTTAAGAATATTAAATAGATCAGAATAAGCAATACAGTGCTTAACTACTCCATTTTAAGAATGTATGAAATGGTAAATAATACTTTTGTGAGAAGGAAACATACATAGACAGTTTCTCATGAATACGGTATATCAAATCTGCAAAATTTGTCGGGAACGTAAAATGCAGAATACAAAATGCTTCATTATACTTTGTGCTACTCTTTTCCTGTATACATGTATTAACATTGTGAAATTAATTATAAAAATGATAATAGCGATTTGTTTTTGGGTGCACTTTTCTGATGTTACAAAGTCAATACAGCGTCATCAAGTCGATAAAGGCCAATATTTAACACCGCTGTTATTTTGGGTTATACTTGGCATTTTTGTAGACAACCTTTCACATAATAATGAACGGGCAGCGTTTGCGTTGCAAAGTGTCTATTATTTATACTGTTTTTTTTTATAGGAATGGAAGTATGATTGTTGAATACAAAGCAACATTCAAAGACTCCCCCGAAGCTAAGTTGAATTTCGCATCGGCCAACATTGGAATTGTCAGTGGTAACAAGACAATAACGGTCCTTAACAATACGGTCTCAGCGTCCGCTGTGCGGATCAACAACATTTCAGGTAAAATCAAATGTGTAATTTATTAAAACAATATTCAACTTCTAGACAGTGTCAAATTTAATGGAATGCCAAGTTTGATCCCAAAATCAGTTGAATATTTTTCTGGTTTAGAAGTCTCTTTGCATATTAATTAAACCTCATCGGAAGGATATGTTTAACACCTACACTAAACGATGTTTTCAGTTACCAACAGGACATTGAGTGAGAACGTATGTCCTCTATTCGAGGCCAGTGGAGGCTGTGGAAACGGGTCCCATTGTGAAAACCAGGCCGGAAAACCAGTCTGCCGTGTGACGTAATAAACTAATATACTTAACATTTAAGATTAAAATCTACTATTTACAATAATTCACGATAAGACCCGTGGTCAGTTTATAAATTTATTTATCCAAAACGATTTCCGATATACCGGTACACTTCTTAATCGTATTGAACAGTTAAGTCATGTTTAATTAGCTGAACTTCCTGTTTGATTTGCGCGTTTCAACATATGACCCACTTTCGTATGATGTTTCAAAGTAGAAAGACGCATCTTGTCTAAGTTTCGTTTACAGTAAACCTACTGTAACGTTTCAACATATGACCCACTTCCGTATGATGTTTCAAAGTAGAAAGACGTATCTTGTTTAAGTTTAGTTTACAGTAAACCTACGCCAACCGGAGATATAAGATTCGTGTTCTTGTTTCTCGGGCCCGTCATGGTCCCGTATTTATCTTGTTTTATTAAACTATTTTGTGGACTTTGAAAGCGTCAGGTTTAACCCATTTATTCCTAGCGTCTAGAAAAAAGGCCTTGGCAAACAGCGTAGACCCAGATGAGACGCCACACGATGCGGCTTCTCATGTGGGTCTGCGCTGTTTGCTTAAATGAATTTCTGTAAGAAATATTCTAAATATAGAAATAAATATACTAGACATCCCTAATTTTGGAAATAAATTGATCCAATTTAGAAGAATGGGAGAGTCCATTAAGCATAAATGGGTTAACAGCAGGATAAATCTCAAAGTAATGTTCTGCGAGTTGTGGGCGTCAGTATTCTATCGATTTTCGCATCAGATGGATTTGTTAATTGCGGTTTTTACTTTTGTGATTGACACTTTATTCATTCCCGAAAACATTAATCAATTGATGCCATGAGTTATTTTTTTTACTCCCGTCATTGGTCTAGTTTTTAAGTAGGAGATAGAATTTTTATCGACGGTATGTCGAGCGCTAGAAATGCAATTTGTATGATTTATTCCATGGAAAATCATGCTTAATTTATTAAAGTTTAAAGTGTAAGTTTACTCTAACATAAGCGCGTACACAGTTGCCGAATGCATGCCTGATTATTTGTCTTTATCAACTTTAAGTTTGTTTTACTTTCAGACAAGCTGATGGCTCTAGCGGTGAGTTACCCTCACCATTGACATTTAGTTTCAATTGATAATTATTTCTCCAACATTTTAAATGAATGGGAACTTTACATTACGTGTGTGGAAAACACATTATGAGGTGGCATGTTGTTCACTTCTTCAACAAATGCAATTTTTATTTGTTGGAAAAGTAAATAAACGACACAAATTAGCCAAAAATATAAGAAACGTTCCTGTGAATGTGTATTTTGCAAAAGCCGTTTAATTTCTTTTTGTTAATCTTTAGATTAATTAAGTAACTATTTTGCGTCAATAGCTTACAACTGTTCTAGAACCAATGAAGGTAATCATCATCATCGCTTCGGTCTGCGGGTTTCTCTTCCTGATCCTCGCTGTCGCCATCGTCGTTTTGATCGTACGAGTTTATCGCAAAAGACAGCTGTGTTCGTCGTCATCATTTTCTGATTCTATGTAAGTGACAATATCATAATTTGGAATATACCATTCATTTTTAGGACACGTGCATAATATGTTTTTGTCGTATCACGAATTATTCCTTCCAACAGCTCACATCTTGTTTCAAATTGAAACACGAAGGGAGCTTATTGTCGTTTTTTAACCCGGTATACCAAATGCTATTACTTTTTTCAGCGGCTTGTGTTTATTCCTCCGATTAAAATTAAACTGTTTGTGTGTATGTATTTGTTTGTGTTGATTTATAAAATATCATTGCTCATTTAACCCTTAAAGCGCTGGAGCCGAATTTTAAAGGCCTTTGCAAACAGTTTGGAACCAGATGAGACGCCACAGAACGTGGCGTCTCATCTGGATCCAAACTGTTTGCTATTCTGATAGTATTCTTTGAAAAAAAAATGAAGAAAATGCTTATTTTAGAAATTCAGCAGACGACATTTTAGCAGAAGACAAATTACCCAGCATGCAAAGGGTTAATCATATTTCACAATAGGAATAATGCTGAATTTGTCATTACATATGTATAAATAGTATTACACATTCTTTTAACGTAATAGTATGGTTTTAAATATACATGCAGATAAGAGGAACAATCATGTTGTATATGAATATAATATCTTTGACACAATGCCAATAACAATTAGGATACAACTGAAAATCAGTTAGGATATTTAATACTTGAAAAGTAATACATCATACACACGGTCATTGCAGTTCCGAAAAGGACATGGAGTGGAAGGATTACGGACTCGCCTTCGCCCCGTACATGGGCTATTCGGATTGGAGAGAACATGCCGTCGGCTTCGGATTCGACCACGCCCAACCAGGGTCATGGGCTGGGATACCACGTGTCAGAAACCTCGATGCGGGACTAGCTGAGCAACGTAGTATTGGACCTTGGTCAGTCGTCACGTGGGATACTGACCGTCGGTCTGAAAGAAAAACATAAGGCATTGCCTAATGTATCCGAACACTGTGAGTGCTGTTAGTCCTCTAATTTTCAAACTATTTCAAGCGTGTGTAATCTTATGGCAAAACAAACTCTTCATGCATGTGCAAAACTTGATACATTCAGAATATTCAACGTGTATCGTCCTGGGACGAAACTTTACGCACATGCATTATGCCCCTTTTTCATAGAGCGCTTCTAAAATTATAATCGCTCGGGAACGTTTATACCAACAACTTCATGTGAAAATGTACGTATTCTTCAGTAGAAACCATAATAATGTTACTCTCATGTTGGAACTTGAATCGCATCACGCCAACTGAATAAGCTATTAATATTACATGGGTGAAATAGTAAGGCAAATATGTTTGATGTGTATGCAGGAGTTCTACTTCTGCTTTGCCGGTATCACTAGAATCGATGCAGTCGACGATTTTGTGAAAACACCCTTGTGCAGGACACTTCCGATGGGACTACTGTCTCTTGTGGCGGGACCATGTTAACTGCTGGAGGATCATGCATAGGAGCTCGGGATCCGTTCGACAACAAGGGCAATACAAACTGCAAAACTCCATTTCAATCAGGCATTTTAGCGTGCTTCGTGTGCATCGACGCTTTTCTTACTTGTGCCCAAGAAGTCTTACCCAGATTGATTAGTTTGTTTTTAGTACATGTTGTATTGTTACTGCAAAGTGCGATACAAGTATTTGTCGCTTTATGTGTGATTGGTTTTGGTAAAAGATTTCGCCGCAATATACCTCATAATCATGTTTTTATTTATATTGCATTCTAAAGTACGTTTTATAACGCCAATGTATTTGTATACATTGTGAGACATACATATATTTGCACAATTTTTCTAAACGGTTTTAAAATACCAATCTAATTGTTATGATTTTGTTGAATTGTTCATAAACCCAGTGTTTATATTGATTTATATAAATGCACACGTTTCTATGTCAACACAGCAATTAACATTGTTCTCTTTTGTTTATTTAAAACTACAAAAAACAACAACAACTACATGAAGGACTAAATACTCTCTTGAACATGTTAAAGGCTGCAAACTAAAGGATCTTTATTAAAAAAAAGAAGCGTGAATGGCTGAATAATTTTTTTATAAGACGTGCGAACGTACTGGTCATTATTCATTGTTATGGGTTGGTACTTCTCAAGCCCTATGCTTCTAGTCTCGTCTAAGCAATCCCATGAAGTCAATGTCAAGGTTATTTCAGCCCAGTACTAGTATGGGCTCGTGTTTCGGGTTTACATCTTGAAAAGAAAAACAACAACACACGATATACCTGGTTGAACATTTTTACTAAAAAAATCAACTGCTGCTTTTAAGTCAGTTTGGCCCAGAAATTATGCATTTATTCGTGGGTTCTTGTTGTACGTAATTAAAAAAAAGCCCATCTCAGTGTGAATGTTGGATGACACAAATGACGTCGGCAAGCTCTGTTAGACTTTTCTTTAGCATTCATTTGCACAAAATAAGACGGTAGAGAAAGGGTAGGGACCCCGTAATCCAAAAGCATTTTCAAATAGCCGGTTCTTAGACTTGAACTGTTTGTAATACGGGCAAAAGCCCGCGAAGCGGGCGTCGACCGTTTATTTGTATCAATTTTCTGAAACACAGAGAGACATTACCTTATATGCTATCAAGTCAAATAATTCATGCCGTCATCTTTTTTCGCGATGGAAAATCAAAGACCGCTGGAGCAACATAGGCACTTCGACAAACGCTACATGACACGTAGATGCATTCCTCAAGAAATAATACGTCATGGCAGTGATTATTGTGTAGCGAATTCGTACTCTAAATTATTGTATTATATGTTTTCTCAACGCCAAATGCGAGTTTTTGTTTTTCTTCCTGTTTCCTGTTTCCCGGCCTAACGCCGTTACGGGAATAAGCCAAATACCAAAGACTGCTATACTAAATTTCGCGATCACTTTTTCCAAACATAATGTTCAGAAATATAACCCGTCTAAAATGTATTGCCTAAATCCCGACGCAATTAATCGAATAAGATTAGTCTCGAATTTATTTTATTCGTTCAATTCTGCACATTATTTTTATTATGATCATCATAAATATAAAAATATATATTTAAAAAGCCTTTTTTGTTAAAATCATTAACCCCAGCGTTGTTTAGAGGTCTTAAATTTAAAGGGAGGTCACCACTGCGAAAATAACAATACCGAAATCCAGCATCCGGTGTGTATTCCCTAATTCCGGTCGCGAGCGGTGCATTTTTGGTATTCGTCTGCAGCACATATTGAGGGAAGAACTGTCCTGTTGAGAGCTCCTGGTCTTGGTATATTTTATTTAAAAAAAAGGGTTTATTTATGAATTATAATTGAAAACTAAATAACAACAACCAACTTAAATATAAATTGGTATAATTATCCACATAATTAACAAATTTCACATAATTTCTTTATTCGAATCCACATTTGTGTTATTCAAAGTATTGGTAGTCAAGAAACTTCACGTTTTCATGTATTTATAGTATAGAAATTTCAACATTTAATTTCATATTCATGTAATTCAGTTGTATATATTATTTTTACTGGCATTTTTTCACTACTTATTAAAGACTTATTCCAATTATTATACTATTTCAAATAATTAAGCTTTTGCCCGTAAATTAGGTAGCACCTATAATCCTATTATTTTAAGTTGAGCAGTGTAGATTTCTGAACAGAGTAGGGATACACGCTGGGCACGTATTTTGGGTCATCTTTATAGCAACGAAAAGAAACCGCCTTTTAGAACAACGAGGCTGACGAATTAACGAGGTATTTTATGTGTCAACGTAAAGTGACACGCTGGTTTCAATAAAAGATGTATAATTGGCGTCGCACTGGAGAGCGGCGACTAGTGTGTAATGCATTTTTTTTCGCTTATGGAAGGAGAAGTTATTTTACGGATCAATGTATATATTTTTGTTTTAAGAATATCTTGCATAGTGGTGATTTTTTGTGTAAATTAGTATAAATAAGTACTGCATTTGTGCCTATTACATGTATTACAACATTTATTGCCAATAATGTAAAGCTAATTGTTTTAATTTATAACTGATCCACAACTGATCACTGGGGAAAGATCACAGGGACTAGGCAAATACGCGAAACTTTCTGGTTTTGTATAAAAACAAAATATTTTCAACGTCACGCATTATTGATTGTAACAATGAGTTGCGATAAAGGAAGCAGCCGCTTATCAAGGAGGAGCTGTGTCCCAGCAACCCGTTTCCCTAGAGTAAAGCACTCCTCGAAGTTTTTTTTAAGAAGCACATATAGAGCGCGAAGCGCGACACGTATTACTATCCAGGTGGTATGGGCCTTTTAGCATTATCCGACCATTACGTCCATAGTTATCTTCCTTAGAATTTGAGAAATTTTGAAATCGTTGTTCGAAGTCCAAAATTTTCATCCGATTATTCCCAAACTTGCACAGGTTTTTTTTATCAATGAGGACCCAACCCAAACTCTATATGAGCAATATCAGACCATAAGTCCAGAATTATGTCTCTTTGAATTTAAAAAATAAAAGTGAAAAACTGCTTGGTTAGGTGATGATGTCAACATTTTTCACCAGATTCTTTCCAAACTTACAGTGTCTTCATATCAATGAGCGTTTTTACCTCATTTAAAATGAGAAACATCGGGACAATAAGTCCGGATTTTTTTTCTATTAAATTTGAAAAAAATAAACAATTTCCACTTGTTTAAAAGATTTCACAACTTTCGTCTGAATCTTTCAACACTTGTTAAGTGTTTTTATATCAGTATTACTCGAACCCTATTGAAAATGATGAATATCAAAGCAATAGATATATTATGATATTTTACTGAAATTCAAAGTATTGTGAAATGCAGCTTCTTTATGCAATTAACAGTTTTCATTCATTTTTTTTTCAAACTTTTACAGTGTTTTCATATCAATGAGTACTCAACCCCTATCGTAAATGAGCAACGTTAGAATAAGTTCAGAATCATCTCCCCTTGAAGCTGGGAAAAATATGAAATTACGCTTACAAGAAGAAGCAGATTTTTTAAAACCTACACAGTTCTGTTCCATTAATGAAAACTGCACACGGATGCCAGTAAAAAAAGGAAACCAATGTAAATAAAATGAACTATGAACTATTTGGGGGTTACAACACAACATCATAAATAATGGTTATTTGGGGGTTATAACACAAAATTATATATAATGGTTATACCAGTATCTTTTTCTATTTTGTTTAAAATAATCGGCCAATATATTAATATTTACAGTAGATAGTAAAATCGTTCCATGTAACTTCATTGAGTGCCCTTTTCACTGAAATTCCCGACGCCCTTTGATGCTTTGCATCAATACTTATCTTGTAAAAGTATGCGCCAAATAATTGGGCTCGAGGATGCGATATAATCAACCTTACACGTAGAACAAATACAATTGCGTCATGAATTAAACACTCATTTCATTGATACCAATTGATGTATCTAATCTAGATCGTTTTTGTAAAGTCATCAAGCATGCATACACCATTTATCTTTAATTCGTGTCTACATCTATGCTCTAGAAATATTCACACACCTGTGAAATGACACGTTGTTCTCGTATTGAAAACACTATACTTCAATTACATGTACTATTCAAAACAGTCGGTGCGTACATCTAAACTTAATAATTTGAAATATAATTAAATAGTTATAAAAATTAATAATTATTACAATTTACCACTGTCGTTAATTCATTCATTGTAATCACGTAGTGTTTGTTGAACTTTTTTTCTAACATGACAGGTCATCGACCTGTTTAATACCGCTCGACACATTTGAGCCGCATTTTTCGAAAACTGGGCTTGATGCATGTAATTTTAGTGTCGTCCCAGATAAGCATATGCAGTCCGGTCATGCTAACCAAGGACAACACTCTTCTCAGATAAGCATATACAGTCCGGTCATGCTAACCAAGGACAACACTAGCCCATTTGATGGAATTTTTCGTTTAAAGGAAGTCTCTTTTTAACGAAAATCTAGTGTAGGCAGAAAGCGTTGTCGCTGATTGTTGTTCTGACCGCACATTCATTAAGCCAAATTTTCACAGAACACGGCCCTTTTAAGTAACGATGCCTTTTACTGAAGTATTATTGCTAAGCAACAACCTATATGATAATTTAATTTCAGTAATTCTATTCATTCCTTCCCAAAATAAACATGATATTTATTTTGGGAACTCATTGTTAAGAAATGTATATTTGTTGTAAAATAAAAATGCAGTATTCTTTATAATGGGACAGACTACCCTATACACTTATTTATATTAATCTATTACTTATAGTGTTGCGGAAAACATTTAAAATTGAGCATATACGATTTTATTGCATATATTTCATTCGTGCATTTTCAAAAACATATGAAAATGACCAAGGAATTTTATATAAATGTAATAGATAATAATTTATTTATGGTACCTTTGATCGAATATTGTTCATTCCGATAAAATGTATAACGTATAAGTTTAAATCGATTCCGAAAGTTGAACTGAAATGTTTGCAGACACAAACCTGGGTATCTTTGTCGAATGAACGAATCTGCATACCGGCAGATTAAAAGGTGTGACTTGTGTACATGAACATTTTCTGATGTACAAAAAACCCGCTGCATTTGAATAAAATCTATATTAGGGACTACAGCTTCTCAAATTTTATTCCAGTTTTTGTTATTCATCACTGTTGTATCTGTTTTCCTAAAAGCAATAACATCGTATATATTCGCTCTAATGTGTTTGTACAAAATGGTATA
The DNA here is from genome assembly GCF_020536995.1 of Dreissena polymorpha. Lineage (NCBI taxonomy): Eukaryota > Metazoa > Mollusca > Bivalvia > Myida > Dreissenidae > Dreissena > Dreissena polymorpha. The sequence continues at coordinate 98,065,709 of NC_068358.1, read as the reverse complement.
TTTTCATTTTATTTCCAACGCGGACATTTTGAAAAAAATACACTTCAAAAAACATTCACAATAAATTTTAACCACAGATAATGAAAACAATAACACTTAATTACTTGTGCAATATTGATTAATAAGTAAGAAAGTCTTATCATAATGTGACACAGGTATTGTTTATGCGTCGCTGTCTAGAGTATAAGTATTGAGTTACTTCAAAACTATTCCAAAGTTCATGTCCATTATTTTAACATATTGAAAACAGAACAATATACACCGTTTAATTCTGAAAGGAAAACGTTCAGTATTATTGAAAAAACAAACCTTAGACAGTGTGTGAAGTTCGTAAGAATATTTAAATACGGAGTTAAAAATAAGCATATTTGCTTTCATTATATACCGATTTCCTTTTACCAAAATGAATAAAAACAACCTTCGGCTGTGTTTCTTGAACGTGTGTTTCAGTTCGTTCGCCATCCTTTGTGGTAAGTTCATTTTATTGTTGAACTTATAATGCAGTACATATATTTTCTTTTTATATGGCGTGCTGAATTCGAGCTGTTTTGGTCAATCAATGTCTAGCGTCCGCCGTCGTGCGTCGAATGTTGTCAACAATTACCGCATTTCCACCCTAGGGATCACATGTTTTGTCCAATCTGAATAAAACTTAGTCAGAATGTTTATCTTAAAGGGATCTTTTCACGGTTTGGTAAATTGACAAAATTGAAAAAAGTTGTTTCAGATTAGCAAATTTTCGTTTTAGTTATGATATTTGTGAGGAAACAATATTACTGAACATTTACCATAGTTCAATATAGCCATTGTATGTATCTTTTGACGATTTCAAAACCTAAAAATTATAAAGCGTTGCAACGCGAAACGATTGAATAATTTGGAGAATTCTGTTGTTGTTTAAATTTACGTAGCTACGAAGATTGCTTATATAAGGTATAAAATACTTCAACTGTGTATACCTGCCGGAATAGCCGAGAGGGCTGAAGTGTTTTTACTTCAGACTAACTCTAGGACTACGGGGGTCACTGGTTCGAGCCCTGATACCGGCTACTTTTTTTCCTTTTTTTTAATTTTATGCTTGATTTTTTTACTGGAGCTTTTAAGATCCAATGTTTACATTTATTAATATAAAGCATTTAATGACAAACTTCAAAATATGCCAAAATCTGTGAAAAGGCCCCTTTAAAAGTATCAGGATCAAGTTCGAACTAGGATACAGAGTGTTTTTATCTAGGTAAACATATCATGTGATATGAGTGCTTATAAAGGTCCAAAGTTGCTTGCATCAATAGATTTTGGAATAAAGTCAATTGAACTAAATGTATGAAATATACAAATCGACTTAAGGCGCGCAGTGCACGTGGCCCAGTGAGTTCCGCTCCAGCACGTGGCGCTCGAACAGACATGGCGTCCTTGCGTTTACGACCCGCAACATGACGGGATGGTCTTTCACGGTGGACGGACAGACAATTTCGACGTGGCAGTGCACGAATGGCGACCTTTTTCAGACGGAGGGGTATCTCATGATGAGGTTAGTATGACGTTGCTGTGTAAATGACGATAATACGTATTCACATCATCTTTTACACGATCGTCTATTTTAAAGGATCTGTGTATCTTTGCGTTTCTTTGTACTGTGTGATCTTACACAGTTTAGTTTGATATATTGTTTAATTAAATAACATATTTACCAAATTTCATTCGTGGCCGTTTTACTTGGCGATTGTTTTAATTATGACTTGCAGTATTGTAGACGTAGCATCGTATGTGATCATGCTGATAAATATCGCTTGTACTTTTGACCGTACATATCATAGCAAAAGTCAGTTAAAGCATATTAATATTTCACAAAAGTTACTTGTTCGATGTTTACCGTATATGTTTTTCTTTCCCATCGGCACGTACACGTTTAATATACATTATTTTAGGTCGGAAACGAATTTCACCCAGTTTGTGACGTCAACGTACTGGGCATATCTGTGCATCAGATTGGAGAAGGTTACTCTCAACTCTTATAGATACTATGTAGAAGAACGTAAGCATTTCAATTATTTATACATGTTAGACATACATACAACTTTTTAATCGAAAATAAAATCCCACCACAACAACAAAACAAACGGATTGGATCCACTTCCGTATACATGTACCGTAATTACTCTATGTTTTCGGACACTCTAAGTTTTCGGACACCCCTTTTTTTAGCAAAAATAATTATTTTTTGTGATTCTAAATTTTCGGACATACGAGTTTTCGTCCATAATTAATGTCTTTAAGTTTTCGGACGGTATATTTTACAGCGCTATTTTACAAAATTTCGGTCTTGTTTTCGATATCTTATGGCACTTAGATCACGGGGTTTAACAACCAGATTAACATCATAAAACCTGGCAGCTGCATGCTGAGGGCAACGGACCATTACATTTGCCTTATATGGGTAAATAACCTTGTAAACCGGTATTAAACAATGGTTTCGTCCGATGCACCCTTTTGCAAGTTTTACGAACAATGGAAGGTATTAGACAACAACTATCGGAAACTATTGGAAATGAACAAACAAAGAATTCATATTTTGCTTTTTTATTGAGTTAATTACAGGTTCATACTAGCGAGTATCGGTACATTCTATGCTCATCTTTGAACTCGTTGGTCAAAGTACAACCTTGTAGTAACTTTCTGTAAAATAAATTAAGAATTTAAAATTATTTAAAATGCGGTGCAAAGATATATAAATGTAATTTATACTACATGGTATGGTATTTTACAAGCACGTGCTATTACCGGTAATCGTTGATACAATTGACGCTATTTTCGGATACTTCAATTTTTGACTCTTAGTTTTCGGACACCTGTATATTGTGAATATTTTTCGGAAACGAAACAAAATAATTATTTTTAAGCGTCCGAAAACATAGAGTTATTACGGTAGTTATAGAAGAATGAAAAAGAACACTAATTATATATAATCAAAAGTAAATGTTTATGTAGCAACAATGAAACAATGAAAACTGTTGATTTAGGTACGTTTTGTTACAGATTCTTACTAATGCGTGGCGATTAATTGAGCGTCTTTCTTGTAGCTCCACAGTTTAAGATAGGAAATGAACGTTTCAAACTCTATCCAAATTCAACGTTATCATCGAAGGCTGATATTTGCCATCCTGAATACGGAGCCGTGGGCTCGGAGTACGCAGTTTTGATCAGGACCGGAAGCGAAGGTTCAGTATCCGTCAAGTGCCCATGGACGTCACTGGGACGCTATGACTACACGTATATGACGTCAGATGACCTAGTCACGTGTGAAGGGAAGGGCGATTCTTGGAACTTGTGTGTGGACGAGACGAGAATGGTGTTTAATCTAGTATCTTGTTCTACACAAATTGTTCATGGTAAGTGAAAAAGAAGAAATAGGTTTGATTGTTTGTATGAAATCGATACAGTGATTTAGACGATATATGTTATAAAAACGAAGTCAACAGATAGCCGGTTCAAACGTTATTTTGAACAAAGCTGATGAAGTCATCCACAAGGCAAGAAATACGCAATAGAATCATAGGTAAAACCAAGATGTCAAAAAATTGGTGCCAAAATTGATACATCGAACTGCAGCCTGTTGTTTTTTGTTTTTAAATTATACCTGTTCCTACCTCGTCATTGAAAGCTAAGTTGAATGAGAGTCAAAAGACAACACAAATGTTTTTGCTTAAGATTCCGGAGCGATAAGCTGCATAGACTCCGTTCAGAGCCAGAACGCTACGGAGTATTACGTCACTTTGTTCAACAATGGGGATGTCAGCCACAACATTGGCAGTCAGTTCTCCTGCTTAGTACGTTTGTATTTACAGAAATGTTACATCCACTTGATTTTTTTCTTAAGCTCGTACTAGTATAGACATAATAAAGTAATCTTTTGCTATAACATAATGTTCTGAACGGAAATTTGTATAACACATTTATTTTTATTAAAAAGGCGTTCGTCTTCATAAAATATGTTCGCCTATATATTATATTTCATAAGGCAATTTCGTCTGACACGAGTAAGGCGTCCGTAGCTCCTGGTTACTGCCGGCAGAATCAAACGGCTGCAAGTTTCCCTGTTAACGAAAAAACTGGTTTCCCCGTTAACGAAACAACAATAGACAGAATAGGATTTACGTTAACACTTAAACATAAGTCCGGTGAGTATCAGAGCAAACGTCCACACATCACCTTTGAATGCCTAACATGGTTCAACACTCAGTATGTTTTAATGGATTGAATGAGATGTTTCATGGTTAGTTCTGCATTGTATTAATATGTGTCTTGCTCTGATAAAACTGGGCATAATGCATGTTCGTAAAGTGTCGTCCCAGATTAGCCTGTGCAGTCCGCACAGGCTAATCAGGGACGACACTTTCCGCCTAAATTGGATTTTTGCTAAGAAGACACTTTATTCAAACGAAAAATGTCATAAAAGCGGAAAGTATCGTCCCTGTTTAGCCTGTGCGGACTGCACAGGCTAATCTGGGACGACACTTTACGCGCAAGCATTAAGACCATTTTTCTCAGAACAAGACACATATAGTTCAGTTTCAAGTGGCTTTGACATGCCCAAAGTCTATAAGTATGATGATGATAACTGCACTGATGGAAACTTTTACCGACTAATATAATTTATCTTTCAATCATTATTATAAACACACTTTATACATATATTGTATTTATCTGCTAACATAACGGTAAACACATGTTATTAACCATTGCAGAAACCTGCCGTAAGTATTTGCCTCCTGATCGCAAGTTTATGGGGTCGTGGTTTGTAAATTTTCGTGAATTCGCAAATCAAAATTCTATAAATGATGAATTATTAAGTATCTGCATGAAATTCCAAGATGTTTTTTCTCTAGTTATATATTGACAGATTGCAATGTAAACCTTGCTTTTCATCCCAAAATAACTTCAATATAATGGTGTAGTTTTGTATTGGTTATGTGTCTTTAAACAAACAAAACTTGAAAATTAATGTGATTGATTATATCTGTCATCATCATATGTGACTGGGAACGAGATTTTGACCCATAATTTCAATTGGCAACACGATTGTTTTATGGTTAAACGCAACGTTGTATTTCTTAACTGAAACTTGTTTTTTTCTTCTCTAAACCGGTCAAATTTCTGCGCGGAGGTTGTTAAAACTTACAGTAGCAATCATGGTCAATAATAAGAACAGACACACCTTTTAGTCAATAAAAATTAGATATAAAACAGCGTTTGTGATTAAATACATTATGTAGAAATTAAGTAAATATAAAACAACTGGTATTTAGAAATTTATTTACTAATAAGCGAAGTTTATTGCTTTTTTCTGCTGCTGTGAACAACGCTGTTAATAACCGGGACGCCATGTTAAAAACAAATAAGGTGGAAAACTGTTTAATCCATCAAGTATAATTGATTGAGTAGCCCAGCATTGTGACCCTAACAAATATAGTATTGTATGTATTATACGTGCCATCAGTAATATGTCAAGTACCACCATACGACGGAAATGTCACTGTCGTGAATAATGGTATTGCGACCACGGCGTTCTACGCATGCACACAAGACTACTCCCTGAACGGGGACGCACAACGGACTTGTCAGGAGAATAAAACGTGGTCGGGGAAGGAACCCAAATGTGGTAAGTGATCGGTATATGCCTGTTATTGCTATTTCTGAAAGTAGGTCCATGTGGATTTTGTAATTAGTACAATAGCAAAAAATAATGTGACGCATTTTTCAGAAGGAATCTGTACAAACAGTTATTCTTGGTGTATCGATAATGAAATAATAAAATTATATAAGGTATCAAAATTTTTGGATTTTTCACGTGCCTGCAACGAAAAATCGATTCATGTTTAGCCTTTATCATTGTTAATGTCGAAGTTTTCATAGTTTTGCAAGAAGGTTATATAAATAAACTTTTTCATTAAAAGCCAATGTCAGTATAGCTTTTAATAAATTAATGGTTTCATACATACCGGTATAAATTCATGGATGCTGTAGACAACTTCGGTTGCAACAAAACAAACATGACATAATATTTATACATAAAAGAGCCCTACTTTAAATAGACTGTTTACTACTGTTTATAATACTCGCATACTGTTCAAACATTTTTCAGAATAAATTTATGGAGTTTCCGTCCGATTAACTATTATTACATCAGTACAAATAAAACATTGGTGTTCAGATTTGGAACCATGATTTGATTTGTTTGTTTATTTAGCTGTTTGATTGCCGTTAAACAGTATTTTCGTCATATCACGGTGGTCAATTAAGAATTCAATACTTTTCCAGACTAAGCTGATTTTCTTAGTGCTTATACTTGTTCCAGTAACAAGTAATTTGCTCTACATGGCAAAGGTAGTGTGATAGTATTACAAAGTTCATGACCAATCCCCGGACGTTACGTGACCTAAATACATGAATGTTTGATACTGTACAGGTACTATTTAAGAATATTAAATAGATCAGAATAAGCAATACAGTGCTTAACTACTCCATTTTAAGAATGTATGAAATGGTAAATAATACTTTTGTGAGAAGGAAACATACATAGACAGTTTCTCATGAATACGGTATATCAAATCTGCAAAATTTGTCGGGAACGTAAAATGCAGAATACAAAATGCTTCATTATACTTTGTGCTACTCTTTTCCTGTATATTAACATTGTGAAATTAATTATAAAAATGATAATAGTGATTTGTTTTTGGGTGCACTTTTCTGATGTTACAAAGTCAATACAGCGTCATCAAGTCGATAAAGGCCAATATTTAACACCGCTGTTATTTTGGGTTATACTTGGCATTTTTGTAGACAACCTTTCACATAATAATGAACGGGCAGCGTTTGCGTTGCAAAGTGTCTATTATTTATACTGTTTTTTTTTATAGGAATGGAAGTATGATTGTTGAATACAAAGCAACATTCAAAGACTCCCCCGAAGCTAAGTTGAACTTCGCATCGGCCAACATTGGAATTGTCAGTGGTAACAAGACAATAACGGTCCTTAACAATACGGTCTCAGCGTCCGCTGTGCGGATCAACAACATTTCAGGTAAAATCAAATGTGTAATTTATTAAAACAATATTCAACTTCTAGACAGTGTCAAATTTAATGGAATGCCAAGTTTGATCCCAAATCAGTTGAATATTTTTCTGGTTTAGAAGTCTCTTTGCATATTAATTAAACCTCATCGGAAGGATATGTTTAACACCTACACTAAACGATGTTTTCAGTTACCAACGGGACATTGAGTGAGTACGTATGTCCTCTATTCGAGGCCAGTGGAGGCTGTGGAAACGGGTCCCATTGTGAAAACCAGGCCGGAAAACCAGTCTGCCGTGTGACGTAATAAACTAATATACTTAACATTTAAGATTAAAATCTACTATTTACAATAATTCACGATAAGACCCGTGGTCAGTTTATAAATTTATTTATCCAAAACGATTTCCGATATACCGGTACACTTCTTAATCGTATTGAAACAGTTAAGTCATGTTTAATTAGCTGAACTTCCTGTTTGATTTGCGCGTTTCAACATATGACCCACTTTCGTATGATGTTTCAAAGTAGAAAGACGCATCTTGTCTAAGTTTCGTTTACAGTAAACCTACTGTAACGTTTCAACATATGACCCACTTCCGTATGATGTTTCAAAGTAGAAAGACGTATCTTGTTTAAGTTTAGTTTACAGTAAACCTACGCCAACCGGAGATATAAGATTCGTGTTCTTGTTTCTCGGGCCCGTCATGGTCCCGTATTTATCTTGTTTTATTAAACTATTTTGTGGACTTTGAAAGCGTCAGGTTTAACCCATTTATTCCTAGCGTCTAGAAAAAAGGCCTTGGCAAACAGCGTAGACCCAGATGAGACGCCACACGATGCGGCTTCTCATGTGGGTCTGCGCTGTTTGCTTAAATGAATTTCTGTAAGAAATATTCTAAATATAGAAATAAATATACTAGACATCCCTAATTTTGGAATAAATTGATCCAATTTAGAAGAATGGGAGAGTCCATTAAGCATAAATGGGTTAACAGCAGGATAAATCTCAAAGTAATGTTCTGCGAGTTGTGGGCGTCAGTATTCTATCGATTTTCGCATCAGATGGATTTGTTAATTGCGGTTTTTACTTTTGTGATTGACACTTTATTCATTCCCGAAAACATTAATCAATTGATGCCATGAGTTATTTTTTTTACTCCCGTCATTGGTCTAGTTTTTAAGTAGGAGATAGAATTTTTATCGACGGTATGTCGAGCGCTAGAAATGCAATTTGTATGATTTATTCCATGGAAAATCATGCTTAATTTATTAAATTTCAAAGTTTAAGTTTACTCTAACATAAGCGCGTACACAGTTGCCGAATGCATGCCTGATTATTTGTCTTTATCAACTTTAAGTTTGTTTTACTTTCAGACAAGCTGATGGCTCTAGCGGTGAGTTACCCTCACCATTGACATTTAGTTTCAATTGATAATTATTTCTCCAACATTTTAAATGAATGGGAACTTTACATTACGTGTGTGGAAAACACATTATGAGGTGGCATGTTATTCACTTCTTCAACAAATGCAATTTTTATTTGTTGGAAAAGTAAATAAACGACACAAATTAGCCAAAAATATAAGAAACGTTCCTGTGAATGTGTATTTTGCAAAAGCCGTTTAATTTCTTTTTGTTAATCTTTAGATTAATTAAGTAACTATTTCGCGTCAATAGCTTACAACTGTTCTAGAACCAATGAAGGTAATCATCATCATCGCTTCGGTCTGCGGGTTTCTCTTCCTGATCCTCGCTGTCGCCATCGTCGTTTTGATCGTACGAGTTTATCGCAAAAGACAGCTGTGTTCGTCGTCATCATTTTCTGATTCTATGTAAGTGACAATATCATAATTTGGAATATACCATTCATTTTTAGGACACGTGCATAATATGTTTTTGTCGTATCACGAATTATTCCTTCCAAAAGTTCACATCTTGTTTCAAATTGAAACACGAAGGGAGCTTATTGTCGTTTTTTAACCCCGTATACCAATTGCTATTACTTTTTTCAGCGGCTTGTGTTTATTCCTCCGATTAAAATTATACTGTTTGTGTGTATGTATTTGTTTGTGTTGATTTATAAAATATCATTGCTCATTTAACCCTTAAAGCGCTGGAGCCGAATTTTAAAGGCCTTTGCAAACAGTTTGGATCCAGATGAGACGCCACAGAACGTGGCGTCTCATCTGGATCCAAACTGTTTGCTATTCTGATAGTATTCTTTGAAAAAAAATGAAGAAAATGCTTATTTTAGAAATTCAGCAGACGACATTTTAGCAGAAGACAAATTACCCAGCATGCAAAGGGTTAATCATATTTCACAATAGGAATAATGCTGAATTTGTCATTACATATGTATAAATAGTATTACACATTCTTTTAACGTAATAGTATGGTTTTAAATATACATGCAGATAAGAGAAACAATCATGTTGTATATGAATATAATATCTTTGACACAATGCCAATAACAATTAGGATACAACTGAAAATCAGTTAGGATATTTAATACTTGAAAAGTAATACATCATACACACGGTCATTGCAGTTCCGAAAAGGACATGGAGTGGAAGGATTACGGACTCGCCTTCGCCCCGTACATGGGCTATTCGGATTGGAGAGAACATGCCGTCGGCTTCGGATTCGACCACGCCCAACCAGGGTCATGGGCTGGGATACCACGTGTCAGAAACCTCGATGCGGGACTGGCTGAGCAACGTAGTATTGGACCTTGGTCAGTCGTCACGTGGGATACTGACCGTCGGTCTGAAAGAAAAACATAAGGCATTGCCTAATGTATCCGAACACTGTGCGTGCTGTTAGTCCTCTAATTTTCAAACTATTTCAAGCGTGTGTAATCTTATGGCAAAACAAACTCTTCATGCATGTGCAAAACTTGATACATTCAGAATATTCAACGTGTATCGTCCTGGGACGAAACTTTACGCACATGCATTATGCCCCTTTTTCATAGAGCGCTTCTAAAATTATAATCGCTCGGGAACGTTTATACCAACAACTTCATGTGAAAATGTACGTATTCTTCAGTAGAAACCATAATAATGTTACTCTCATGTTGGAACTTGAATCGCATCACGCCAACTGAATAAGCTATTAATATTACATGGGTGAAATAGTAAGGCAAATATGTTTGATGTGTATGCAGGAGTTCTACTTCTGCTTTGCCGGTATCACTAGAATCGATGCAGTCGACGATTTTGTGAAAACACCCTTGTGCAGGACACTTCCGATGGGACTACTGTCTCTTGTGGCGGGACCATGTTAACTGCTGGAGGATCATGCATAGGAGCTCGGGATCCGTTCGACAACAAGGGCAATACAAACTGCAAAACTCCATTTCAATCAGGCATTTTAGCGTGCTTCGTGTGCATCGACGCTTTTCTTACTTGTGCCCAAGAAGTCTTACCCAGACTGATTAGTTTGTTTTTAGTACATGTTGTATTGTTACTGCAAAGTGCGATACAAGTATTTGTCGTTTTATGTGTGATTGGTTTTGGTAAAAGATTTCGCCGCAATATACCTCATAATCATGTTTTTATTTATATTGCATTCTTAAGTACGTTTTATAACGCCAATGTATTTGTATACATTGTGAGACATACATATATTTGCACAATTTTTCTAAACGGTTTTAAAATACCAATCTAATTGTTATGATTTTGTTGAATTGTTCATAAACCCAGTGTTTATATTGATTTATATAAATGCACACGTTTCTATGTCAACACAGCAATTAACATTGTTCTCTTTTGTTTATTTAAAACTACAAAAAACAACAACAACTACATGAAGGACTAAATACTTTCTTGAACATGTTAAAGGCTGCAAACTAAAGGATCTTTATTAAAAAAAAGAAGCGTGAATGGCTGAATAATTTTTTTATAAGACGTGCGAACGTACTGGTCATTATTCATTGTTATGGGTTGGTACTTCTCAAGCCCTATGCTTCTAGTCTCGTCTTAGCAATCCCATGAAGTCAAGGTCAAGGTTATTTCAGCCCAGTACTAGTATGGGCTCGTGTTTCGGGTTTACATCTTGAAAAGAAAAACAACAACACACGATATACCTGGTTGAACATTTTTACTAAAAAAATCAACTGCTGCTTTTAAGTCAGTTTGGCCCAGAAATTATGCATTTATTCGTGGGTTCTTGTTGTACGTAATTAAAAAAAGCCCATCTCAGTGTGAATGTTGGATGACACAAATGACGTCGGCAAGCTCTGTTAGACTTTTCTTTAGCGTTCATTTGCACAAAATAAGACGGTAGAGAAAGGGTAGGGACCCCGTAATCCAAAAGCATTTTCAAATAGCCGGTTCTTAGACTTGAACTGTTTGTAATACGGGCAAAAGCCCGCGAAGCGGGCGTCGACCGTTTATTTGTATCAATTTTCTGAAACACAGAGAGACATTACCTTATATGCTATCAAGTCAAATAATTCATGCCGTCATCTTTTTCGCGATGGAAAATCAAAGACCGCTGGAGCAACATAGGCACTTCGACAAACGCTACATGACACGTAGATGCATTCCTCAAGAAATAATACGTCATGGCAGTGATTATTGTGTAGCGAATTCGTACTCTAAATTATTGTATTATATGTTTTCTCAACGCCAAATGCGAGTTTTTGTTTTTCTTCCTGTTTCCTGTTTCCCGGCCTAACGCCGTTACGGGAATAAGCCAAATACCAAAGACTGCTATACTAAATTTCGCGATCACTTTTTCCAAACATAATGTTCAGAAATATAACCCGTCTAAAATGTATTGCCTAAATCCCGACGCAATTAATCGAATAAGATTAGTCTCGAATTTATTTTATTCGTTCAATTCTGCACATTATTTTTATTATGATCATCATAAATAAAAAAATATATATTTAAAAAGCCTTTTTTGTTAAAATCATTAACCCCAGCGTTGTTTAGAGGTCTTAAATTTAAAGGGAGGTCACCACTGCGAAAATAACAATACCGAAATCCAGCATCCGGTGTGTATTCCCTAATTCCGGTCGCGAGCGGTGCATTTTTGGTATTCGTCTGCAGCACATATTGAGGGAAGAACTGTCCTGTTGAGAGCTCCTGGTCTTGGTATATTTTATTTAAAAAAAAGGGTTTATTTATGAATTATAATTGAAAACTAAATAACAACAACCAACTTAAATATAAATTGGTATAATTATCCACATAATTAACAAATTTCACATAATTTCTTTATTCGAATCCACATTTGTGTTATTCAAAGTATTGGTAGTCAAGAAACTTCACGTTTTCATGTATTTATAGTATAGAAATTTCAACATTTAATTTCATATTCATGTAATTCAGTTGTATATATTATTTTTACTGGCATTTTTTCACTACTTATTAAAGACTTATTCAAATTATTATACTATTTCAAATAATTAAGCTTTTGCCCGTAAATTAGGTAGCACCTATAATCCTATTATTTTAAGTTGAGCAGTGTAGATTTCTGAACAGAGTAGGGATACACGCTGGGCACGTATTTTGGGTCATCTTTATAGCAACGAAAAGAAACCGCCTTTTAGAACAACGAGGCTGACGAATTAACGAGGTATTTTATGTGTCAACGTAAAGTGACACGCTGGTTTCAATAAAAGATGTATAATTGGCGTCGCACTGGAGAGCGGCGACTAGTGTGTAATGCATTTTTTTTCGCTTATGGAAGGAGAAGTTATTTTACGGATCAATGTATATATTTTTGTTTTAAGAATATCTTGCATAGTGGTGATTTTTTGTGTAAATTAGTATAAATAAGTACTGCATTTGTGCCTATTACATGTATTACAACATTTATTGCCAATAATGTAAAGCTAATTGTTTTAATTTATAACTGATCCACAACTGATCACTGGGGAAAGATCACAGGGACTAGGCAAATACGCGAAACTTTCTGGTTTTGTATAAAAACAAAATATTTTCAACGTCACGCATTATTGATTGTAACAATGAGTTGCGATAAAGGAAGCAGCCGCTTATCAAGGAGGAGCTGTGTCCCAGCAACCCGTTTCCCTAGAGTAAAGCACTCCTCGAAGTTTTTTTTAAGAAGCACATATAGAGCGCGAAGCGCGACACGTATAACTATCCAGGTGGTATGGGCCTTTTAGCATTATCCGACCATTACGTCCATAGTTATCTTCCTTAGAATTTGAGAAATTTTGAAATCGTTGTTCGAAGTCCAAAATTTTCATCCGATTATTCCCAAACTTGCACAGGTTTTTTTTTATCAATGAGGACCCAACCCAAACTCTATATGAGCAATATCAGACCATAAGTCCAGAATTATGTCTCTTTGAATTTAAAAAATAAAAGTGAAAAACTGCTTGGTTAGGTGATGATGTCAACATTTTTCACCAAATTCTTTCCAAACTTACAGTGTCTTCATATCAATGAGCGTTTTTACCTCATTTAAAATGAGAAACATCGGGACAATAAGTCCGGATTTTTTTTTCTATTAAATTTGAAAAAAATAAACAATTTCCACTTGTTTAAAAGATTTCACAACTTTCGTCTGAATCTTTCAACACTTGTTAAGTGTTTTTATATCAGTATTACTCGAACCCTATTGAAAATGATGAATATCAAAGCAATAGATATATTATGATATTTTACTGAAATTCAAAGTATTGTGAAATGCAGCTTCTTTATGCAATTAACAGTTTTCATTCTCTTTTTTTTCAAACTTTTACAGTGTTTTCATATCAATGAGTACTCAACCCCTATCGTAAATGAGCAACGTTAGAATAAGTTCAGAATCATCACCCCTTGAAGCTGGGAAAAATATGAAATTACGCTTACAAGAAGAAGCAGATTTTTTAAAACCTACACAGTTCTGTTCCATTAATGAAAACTGCACACGGATGCCAGTAAAAAAAGGAAACCAATGTAAATAAAATGAACTATGAACTATTTGGGGGTTACAACACAACATCATAAATAATGGTTATTTGGGGGTTATAACACAAAATTATATATAATGGTTATACCAGTATCTTTTTCTATTTTGTTTAAAATAATCGGCCAATATATTAATATTTACAGTAGATAAAAAAATCGTTCCATGTAACTTCATTGAGTGCCTTTTTCACTGAAATTCCCGACGCCCTTTGATGCTTTGCATCAATACTTATCTTGTAAAAGTATGCGCCAAATAATTGGGCTCGAGGATGCGATATAATCAACCTTACACGTAGAACAAATACAATTGCGTCATGAATTAAACACTCATTTCATTGATACCAATTGATGTATCTAATCTAGATCGTTTTTGTAAAGTCATCAAGCATGCATACACCATTTATCTTTAATTCGTGTCTACATCTATGCTCTAGAAATATTCACACACCTGTGAAATGACACGTTGTTCTCGTATTGAAAACACTATACTTCAATTACATGTACTATTCAAAACAGTCGGTGCGTACATCTAAACTTAATAATTTGAAATATAATTAAATAGTTATAAAAATAAATAATTATTACAATTTACCACTGTCGTTAATTCATTCATTGTAATCACGTAGTGTTTGTTGAACTTTTTTTCTAACATGACAGGTCATCGACCTGTTTAATACCGCTCGACACATTTGAGCCGCATTTTTCGAAAACTGGGCTTGATGCATGTAATTTTAGTGTCGTCCCAGATAAGCATATGCAGTCCGGTCATGCTAACCAAGGACAACACTCTTCTCAGATAAGCATATACAGTCCGGTCATGCTAACCAAGGACAACACTAGCCCATTTGAGGGAATTTTTCGTTTAAAGGAAGTCTCTTTTTAACGAAAATCTAGTGTAGGCAGAAAGCGTTGTCGCTGATTGTTGTTCTGACCGCACATTCATTAAGCCAAATTTTCACAGAACACGGCCCTTTTAAGTAACGATGCCTTTTACTGAAGTATTATTGCTAAGCAACAACCTATATGATAATTTAATTTCAGTAATTCTATTCATTCCTTCCCAAAATAAACATGATATTTATTTTGGGAACTCATTGTTAAGAAATGTATATTTGTTGTAAAATAAAAATGCAGTATTCTTTAAAATGGGACAGACTACCCTATACACTTATTTATATTAATCTATTACTTATAGTGTTGCGGACAACATTTAAAATTGAGCATATACGATTTTATTGCATATATTTCATTCGTGCATTTTCAAAAACATATGAAAATGACCAAGGAATTTTATATAAATTTAATAGATAATAATTTGTTTATGGTACCTTTGATCGAATATTGTTCATTCCGATAAAATGTATAACGTATAAGTTTAAATCGATTCCGAAAGTTGAACTGAAATGTTTGCAGACACAAACCTGGGTATCTTTGTCGAATGAACGAATCTGCATACCGGCAGATTAAAAGGTGTGACTTGTGTACATGAACATTTTCTGATGTACAAAAAACCCGCTGCATTTGAATAAAATCTATATTAGGGACTACAGCTTCTCAAATTTTATTCCAGTTTTTGTTATTCATCACTGTTGTATCTGTTTTCCTAAAAGCAATAACATCGTATATATTCGCTCTAATGTGTTTGTACAAAATGGTATATTTTCATTTTATTTCCAACGCGGACATTTTGAAAAAAATACACTTCAAAAAACATTCACAATAAATTTTAACCACAGATAATGAAAACAATAACACTTAATTACTCGTGCAATATTGATTAATAAGTAAGAAAGTCTTATCATAATGTGACACAGGTATTGTTTATGCGTCGCTGTCTAGAGTATAAGTATTGAGTTACTTCAAAACTATTCCAAAGTTCATGTCCATTATTTTAACATATTGAAAACAGAACAATATACACCGTTTAATTCTGAAAGGAAAACGTTCAGTATTATTGAAAAAACAAACCTTAGACAGTGTGTGAAGTTCGTAAGAATATTTAAATACGGAGTTAAAAATAAGCATATTTGCTTTCATTATATACCGATTTCCTTTTACCAAAATGAATAAAAACAACATTCGGCTGTGTTTCTTGAACGTGTGTTTCAGTTCGTTCGCCATCCTTTGTGGTAAGTTCATTTTATTGTTGAACTTATAATGCAGTACATATATTTTCTTTTTATATGGCGTGCTGAATTCGAGCTGTTTTGGTCAATCAATGTCTAGCGTCCGCCGTCGTGCGTCGAATGTTGTCAACAATTACCGCATTTCCACCCTAGGGATCACATGTTTTGTCCAATCTGAATAAAACTTAGTCAGAATGTTTATCTTAAAGGGATCTTTTCACGGTTTGGTAAATTGACAAAATTGAAAAAAGTTGTTTCAGATTAGCAAATTTTCGTTTTAGTTATGATATTTGTGAGGAAACAATATTACTGAACATTTACCATAGTTCAATATAGCCATTGTATGTATCTTTTGACGATTTCAAAACCTAAAAATTATAAAGCGTTGCAACGCGAAACGATTGAATAATTTGGAGAATTCTGTTGTTGTTTAAATTTACGTAGCTACGAAGATTGCTTATATAAGGTATAAAATACTTCAACTGTGTATACCTGCCGGAATAGCCGAGAGGGCTGAAGTGTTTTTACTTCAGACTAACTCTAGGACTACGGGGGTCACTGGTTCGAGCCCTGATACCGGCTACTTTTTTTCCTTTTTTTTTAATTTTATGCTTGATTTTTTTACTGGAGCTTTTAAGATTCAATGTTTACATTTATTAATATAAAGCATTTAATGACAAACTTCAAAATATGCCAAAATCTGTGAAAAGGCCCCTTTAAAAGTATCAGGATCAAGTTCGAACTAGGATACAGAGTGTTCTTATCTAGGTAAACATATCATGTGATATGAGTGCTTATAAAGGTCCAAAGTTGCTTGCATCAATAGATTTTGGAATAAAGTCAATTGAACTAAATGTATGAAATATACAAATCGACTTAAGGCGCGCAGTGCACGTGGCCCAGTGAGTTCCGCTCCAGCACGTGGCGCTCGAACAGACATGGCGTCCTTGCGTTTACGACCCGCAACATGACGGGATGGTCTTTCACGGTGGACGGACAGACAATTTCGACGTGGCAGTGCACGAATGGCGACCTTTTTCAGACGGAGGGGTATCTCATGATGAGGTTAGTATGACGTTGCTGTGTAAATGACGATAATACGTATTCACATCATCTTTTACACGATCGTCTATTTTAAAGGATCTGTGTATCTTTGCGTTTCTTTGTACTGTGTGATCTTACACAGTTTAGTTTGATATGTTGTTTAATTAAATAACATATTTACCAAATTTCGTTCGTGGCCGTTTTACTTGGCGATTGTTTTAAAGTCTCTATAACGCTCATAATCAACGAAAATTTCGTTTAGTATTTCGTAAAATAAAGTTAACACCATAGCAATCAGTGTTCCTTATAGCAATAGCCAAAATTTCAACGCTAGATGTGGTATGATTACATAGATTTTTGTAGATACAAAATGCTCGTTTTTATTTATTTGTGGCCACAATTAATTCCCGCGAATATATCTATTCATACGACACAAGAACACCATTTTAGTGTTCATGTGTCGTATGAATAGATATGCAAAACAATAATAAAAACGAGCATTTTGTAATTACAAACATCTATTTTACCAGACCACATCTGACGTTGAAATTTCGGCAATTGCCATAAGGAACACTGACTTTTAATTGCTTAATTTTATTTTAAGAACGATTGTACGAAATTTTCGTTGATTTTGAATAGTAATGTTACTTTAATTATGACTTGCAGTATTGTAGACGTAGCATCGTATGTGATCATGCTGATAAATATCGCATGACTTTTGACCGTACATATCATAGCAAAATTCAGTTAAAGCATATTAATATTTCACAAAAGTTACTTGTTCGATGTTTACCGTATATGTTTTTCTTTCCCATCGGCACGTACACTTTTAATATACATTATTTTAGGTCGGAAACGAATTTCACCCAGTTTGTGACGTCAACGTACTGGGCATATCTGTGCATCAGATTGGAGAAGGTTACTCTCAACTCTTATAGATACTATGTAGAAGAACGTAAGCATTTCAATTATTTATACATGTTAGACATACATACAACTTTTTAATCGAAAATAAAATCCCACCACAACAACAAAACAAACGGATTGGATCCACTTCCGTATACATGTAGTTATAGAAGAATGAACACTAATTATATATAATCAAAAGTAAATGTTTATGTAGCAACAATGAAACGATGAAAACGGTTGATTTAGGTACGTTTTTTTACAGATTCTTACTAATGCGTGGTGATTAATTGAGCGTCTTTCTTGTAGCTCCACAGTTTAAGATAGGAAATGAACGTTTCAAACTCTATCCAAATTCAACGTTATCATCGAAGGCTGATATTTGCCATCCTGAATACGGAGCCGTGGGCTCGGAGTACGCAGTTTTGATCAGGACCGGAAGCGAAGGTTCAGTATCCATCAAGTGCCCATGGACGTCACTGGGACGCTATGACTACACGTATATGACGTCAGATGACCTAGTCACGTGTGAAGGGAAGGGCGATTCTTGGAACTTGTGTGTGGACGAGACGAGAATGGTGTTTAATCTAGTATCTTGTTCTACACAAATTGTTCATGGTAAGTGAAAAAGAAGAAATAGGTCTGATTGTTTGTATGAAATCGATACAGTGATTTAGACGATATATGTTATAAAAACGAAGTCAACAGACAGCCGGTTCAAACGTTATTTTGAACAAAGCTGATGAAGTCATCCGCAAGGCAAGAAATACGCAATAGAATCAAAGGTAAAACCAAGATGTCAAAAAATTGGTGTCAAAATTGATACATCGAACTGCAGCCTGTTGTTTTATGTTTTTAAATTATACCTGTTCCTACCTCGTCATTGAAAGCTAAGTTGAATGAGAGTTAAATGACAACACACATGTATTTTGCTTAAGATGCCGGAGCGATGAGCTGCATAGACTCCGTTCTGAGCCAGAACGCTACGGAGTATTACGTCACTTTGTTCAACAATGGGGATGTCAGCCACAGCATTGGCAGTCAGTTCTCCTGCTTAGTACGTTTTTGTATACAGAAATTTCACATCTACTTGAATTTTTTTCCTTAAGCTCGTACTATTATAGACATAATACAGTAATCTTTTGCTATAACATTATGTTCTGAACGGAAATTTATATAACACATTTATTTTTATTAAAAAGGCGTTCGTCTTCATAAAATATGTTCGCCTATATTTTATATTTCATAAGGCAATTTCATCTGACATGAGCAAGGCGTCCGCAGCTCCTGGTTACTGCCGGCAGAATCAAACGGCTGCTAGTTTCCCTGTTAACGAAACAACTGGTTTCCCCGTAAACGAAACAACAATAGACAGAATAGGATTTACGTTAACACTTAAACATAAGTCCGGTGAGTATCAGAGCTAACGTCCACACATCACCTTTGAATGCCTAACATGGTTTAACACTCAGTATGTTTTAATGGATTGAATGAGATGTTTCATGGTTACTTCTGCATTGTATTAATATGTGTCTTGTTCTGATAAAACTGGGCAAAATGCATGTTCGTAAAGTGTCGCCCCAGATTAGCCTGTTAAGTTCGCACAGGCTAATCAGGGACGACACTTTCCGCCTAAATTGGATTTTTGCTAAGAAGACACTTTATTCAAACGAAAAATGTCATAAAAGCGGAAAGTGTCGTCCCTGATTAGCCTGTGCGGACTGCACAGGCTAATCTGGGGTGACACTTTACGCACAAGCATTAAGACCATTTTTCTCAGAACAAGACACATAAAGTTCAGTTTCAAGTGGCTTTGACATGCCCAAAGTCTATAAGTATGATGATGATAACTGCATTGATGGAAACCTTTACCGACTAATATAATTTATCTTTCAATCATTATTATAAACACACTTTATACTTATATTGTATTTATCTGCTAACATTACGGTAAACACATGTTATTTACCATTGCAGAAACCTGCCGTAAGTATTTGCCTCCTGATCGCAAGTTTATGGGGTCACGGTTTGTAAATTTTCGTGAATTCGCAAATCAAAATTCTATAAATGATGAATTATTAAGTATCTGCATGAAATTCCAAGATGTTTTTTCTCTAGTTATATATTGACAGATTGCAATGAAAACCTTGCTTTTCATCCCACATAAACTTCAATATAATGGTGTAGTTTTGTATTGGTTATGTGTCTTTAAAGAAAACAAAACTTTGAGATTAATGTGATTGATTATATCTGTCATCATCATATGTGACTGGAAACGAGTTTTTGACCCATAATTTCAATTGGCAACACGATTGTTTTATGGTAAAACGCAACGTTGTATTTCTTAACCGAAACATGTTTTTTCTTCTTTTCAAAACCGGTCTAATATCTGCGCGGAGGTTGTTAAAACTTACAGTAGCAATCATGGTCAATAATTAGAACAGACACATCGTTAAGTCAATAAAAATAAGATATAAAACAGCGTTTGCGATTAAATACATTATGTGGAAATTAAGTAAATATAAAACAACTGGAATTAAGAGATTTATTTACTTATAAGCGATGTTTATTGTTTTTTTCTGCTGCTGTGAACAACGCTGTTAATAACCGGAACTCCATGTTTAAAACAAATAAGATGGAAACTGTTTAATCCATCAAGTATAATTGATTGAGTAACCCAGCATTGTGATCCTAACAAATATAGTATTGTATGTTTTATACGTTCCATCAGTAATATGTCAAGTACCACCATACGACGGAAATGTCTCTGTCGTGAATAATGGTAATGCGACCACGGCGTTCTACGCATGCGCACAAGACTACTCCCTTCACGGGGACGCACAACGGACTTGTCAGGAGAATAACACGTGGTCGGGGCAGGAACCCAAATGTGGTAAGTGATCGGTTTGCCTGTTATTACTATTTCTGAAAGTAGGTTCCATGTGGATTTTGTAATTAGTACAATAGCAAAAAATAATGTGAAGCATTTTTCGAAAAGGCTAGAGATAGCCAACAGTGAAGGGAATGTTTTACTTATAACAGTTATTCAATTTCTGTGTATATATAATGAAATAATATAATTATATATTATATCAAGATGCTTGGATTCTTCACGTGCCTGCAACGAATATTTCCATCGAACGTTTTGCCTTTCTCATTGTCAAATGCATCAATTTTTTTACACGGTTACAATACTAACACATGAGAAGATTAGGTATTTTATACAGATATATCAAAGCCACTGTCAGGTTTTTACTTAATACGTATACTCTATTATATCGAATACACTGTTCAAATATACGTAATGTAGATCTGCTTAAATGTCCACTATATCACATCATGAATATTTCATAAGTTTGCAAGTCGGGGGACACGGCGTCCTGCAATGTCAATGACTGCCATGGTTACAACACAACCGTACTGCTGCAGTGTTGCGAAACATGTTCGGAGATACTTGGATCTTTAACTACATTAACCTCGCCCACATTTACGTTTACAACTTCACGGACAGCTTCATCAGGATCTGCTACTCGTACACCACCACCGACAACGCCTTTTAGATCATCTGGTAATACATTTACTATATTGGTATCGTAGGATGTATCACATAAACATTATTTAAAATTGCAGTAACACAAACACGGTGAAAGCAATTTTCAAACTGGGAATTTTCGACAAACTTTAGATGTTTACTTTTTATTTTGTAAATTACGATCTTGCTTGGTTTCGAATTTCTTGTTCCAGTACAATTATCATGTGCGAGTAGTTATCAGATATAAGATATTTTTTACAGTTACCAAGGAGACATTAGGTGGGAACGTGTGTCCTCTATTCGAGGCCAGCGGAGGCTGTGAAAGCGGGTCCCATTGTGAGAACAAAGAGGGGAAACCAGTCTGTGTGTAAGTTGGTGTAAATGTTTGTAGAAGATCGTGCTTTCGACAATATTGATAGCGAGTTTGTTTCTTTGTTTATTCATATGTTCAAGTGTTTTACAAAACTTGTTGTTTAACTTATGTTTCAGACATACGGAATCAAAAGGTGCGTATACAGTATCTATGCACATTGGCTATTTTAATAATTTAATTTTGAATAAATATGATAGCATTGCACGGCTGCTGTGCGGCCCAGGTACACCAACGTTAAAGAGGTTATCCGGTTTAACTATGAAGACCAGAATGCAAATTCAAAATTTGAAATTAAAATGGTAGTTTATTCCTTAGTACAAAATAAAACAAGAGGCCCCAAAGGGCCCTGTGTTGCTCACCTGAGAGACTTAGATGGAAAGAAACAAAGATTAAAACTCTTCAGCAAATTCATATTTCAAATTATTGGTATGAGAAGACTGATGTTTTTCCATTGATCACGACCATTTTCAAACTCATCCAACATATCAATAAAACCAATGTTTTGACCAAGTTTCATGATGATTGGCCAAAAAAATGTGTCTTTGAGAGTGTTCACAAGCTTTTTTAGTATATAAATTTAAAGAAAATGACCCCCACCCCTGGCGGTCATGTTACTAGATGGATCAAAACCATTTTTCAACCGTCATATTTGAACTCAACCGTCGTATCCAGGAAAAAGTCTTCTGACAAAATGTCATGAAGATTGGGCCAAAAATGTGTCTTCTAGACTGTTCACATGTTTTCTTATATACATATAGAGAAAACTGCCCCACCCCCTGACGACCATGTTTTTTCACTGATCACGACTATTTTCAAACTTAACCAAGATATCCATAAAACCAATGTTTTGACCAAGTTTCATGATGATTGGACAAAAAATGTGACTTCTAGAGTATTCACAAGCTTATTTTACTATATAAATATTAGGAAAAAGACCCCCCTCCTGGCAGCCATGTTTTTTTTTACCGATCCGAACCATTTTCAAACGCAACCGTCGTATCTAGCAAACAAATGTTCTGACCAAATTTCATAAAGATTTGGCGAAAAATGTGTCGTCTAGACTGTTCACATGTTTTCACTATATACATATAGAGAAACTGCCCCATCCCCTGGCGGCCATGTTTTTCCACTGATCACGACAATTTTCGAACTCGTTGGAGATATCCACATAACCAATGATTTGACCAAGTTTCATGATGATTAGGCAAACATTGTGACTTCTAGAGTATTCACAAGCTTCTTTACTATATAAATATAAGGAAAAAGACCTCCCCCTGGCGGCCATGTTTTTTTTACCGTTTCGAACCATTTTTGAACTCAACCGTCATATCCAGGAAACACATGTTCTGACCGAATATCATGAAGATTGGGCAAAAAATGTGTCGTCTAGACTGTTCACATGTTTACACTATATACATATAGAGAAAACTGCCCCGCCCCTTGGCTTCAATGTTTTTTCACCAATTATGACCATTTTCGAACTCGTCTGAGATATTTATTAAATCGATGTCTAGACAAAATTTCATGATGATTAGGCAAAAAATGTAACTTCTAGAGTGTTCACAATCTGTTTACACTATATAAACATACGTAAAAGACCCCCCTTGGCGGCCATGTTTTTTTTACCAATCCAAACCATTTTCAAACACAACCGACGTATCCAGAAAACAAATGTTCTGACCAAATTTCATGAAGATTTGACAAAAATGTGACTTCTAGAGTGTTCACATGTTTTCACTATATACATATAGAGAAAACTGTCCCGCCCCCTGGCGGTCATGTTTTTTTACCGACCTGGACCATTTTCGAACTCTTCCGAGATATCAATGAAACCAATGTTTTGACCAAGTTTCATGATGATTGGGCAAACAATTGTGACTTCTAGAGTGTTCACAAGGTTTCTCTTTAGCCATATAAGGAATACTGCCCCACCCCCTGGCGGCCATGTTTTTCAATGGACCGAAACCATTTTTGAACTTAATCAACATATAATTAAGACAAACATTTTGACAAAGTTACATAAAGATTGGGCATTAAATGTGAATTCTACAGTGTTCACAAGGTTTTTCTTTTTTTGACCTAGAGACCTAGTTTTTGACCCAGCATGACCCAGTTTCGAATTCGGTCTAGGTATCATTGGGACAAATGTTCTGATCAAGTTTCATGAATATCGGACAATAAATGTGGCCTCTAGAGTGTTCACTAGGCAAATGTTGACGACGGACGCACGACGAACGACGGACAAAGGCGATCACAATAGCTCACCATGAGCTCGTTGTGCTCAGGTGAGCTAAAAATATAGGCACGGACAATAAATAAAGTATACGTTTTCGTTATAAGTCACCTTTTTCGTATCTTTAATTTTTAAATGACTTAGATAATACATTAATGACGCTGTACATTCTCAGCTGAAAGCATGCAGCTCACTGGTCCTCTGCTCGGCGTCCGGCGTTGTTTTTTATTTTATTTTGTAAAATCTTCACTCTTTGGAATTAAAACCAGAACGTACAGTACAAGCATTTTTAAAGTCGTTTTTTTCCCTCAATATACTTAAAACCAATTTGATTGCATAAAACACCGCTGAGTTTTCAGGTTTATATTTATAGAGAGAAAGCTTTATTGTCAAAAACCGCAAGTCCGATTTCCAAATATATTGACTCAAATGATTCTTTAGATATCCCATCTGAATCATATAGTTTTTATTCTTTAAACATTGCTGCCAACGGCTAGAGGTGGTGGGCTTGTATCCTGATTTTTTATGAAACGAATACATTAAAACAGATCATTCTTGCTCAGATATCACTGGTTATATTTTGAAAGAGTTAATATCAGTGATCATGGTGCGGTCCTTTATCAAAATATTGCATATTATTTGGATTCGTTATCAAATTTTCATCGGCATTTACTCAACTGTTAACATCTGTTTTTCCGCAAATTTGCTGCTTTAGTCACTATAATGCATTACAATGGATATTTATCTGAAACTGTTGTTGGTTAACTGAACTGTATAGAATTGTTTCTGCTATTAATACATAGCCGACAACACCGTGGCTATCACCGTCGGCACCGTCTGCAGTGTAGTGTTCCTGGCTCTTGTCGTCGTCGGTGTTGTTTTTATCCTCCGAAGATTCCATGGCAGGAGACCCGGGTCGACCAACGGGTCGGCATTCTATATAAATACTGACGATATATCAAACTCGTAATATGCTGTTTTGATTAGTATTTACTTTGAGTCCCTTAGTGCATAGAAATTATTTCTATATGTCTTTTCCATTATTTATTAATTTACTTTTCAAACGATGATAATGTTTAATTTTATTTCTTATTTTTATGGTCCTTTTACATTTCATAAGACATTTGCGTATTGCCATCTCATTTGTTGAGACGATGGCCTTTGTACAAGTCGATAATGAAAATATCAGATCTACTTTGATTAACACATTTGGTTGGTTTATGTCGAGGTAGACATGATATTTAGTGGATACGTAAAACTTGTAATATTCGTTTGATCTTTAATTTGTGAACTTTCTTAAATTGTGTTATAAGAGAATTTAGACATGATCGTTCGTTGGACGTTTGATTTTGTGGTTGAGCTGACAAAAGAAAATCCGCCAAAGTTAGTGTCCGACGACTAATATTGGTTTCACAGTTATTCAAACGGATTGGTATCTTATGATGGGGCAAATATTGATAATAATGTAGAGAACCTTATTGTCACGTGCTGAAAAACGCGTTTGTAGTATTTGTGCGCATTAGGCAATCGATCATGCGTAATCACAATCAAATCTTAATAAAATGTACTTGAATTGTATGCTCGTTTTTGCGTGTTTTCAACACTCTACTGTGACGTTACTCAATTTGAAGTAACTATGCATTTTGATACAAAAGTCAATATATTGACAAAATAAAAAATAAATCGTTGCTGTCTGGTGTTTTCACTTACACGTGAAAAAGCGCTGTGATTAAACCATTGTTAAAGACGAAAGTTCTCCCTTTGGAACTACACAACTATCGTCCGGTTTCAAATTTGACATTTCTTTCGAAAGTTCCGAAAAAAGCTGCATTGAAACAAATTAATGATCATATTGAGGCTAATAAACTCCTTCCACCTTACTAAAGTGCCTATAGAAGAAATCACGAAGTCGAAACGGCAATGCTTAACATGTAAAATGACCTTCTAGAAACCATTGATGAAGGTAAAGACATCATCGTGGTAATGCTTGACTTGAGTGCAGCGTTCGACACGATTGATATCCCAATACTTATTCGCCTTCTTCAACAAGAATT
The DNA here is from genome assembly GCF_020536995.1 of Dreissena polymorpha. NCBI lineage: Eukaryota > Metazoa > Mollusca > Bivalvia > Myida > Dreissenidae > Dreissena > Dreissena polymorpha. Next base: position 98,039,437 of record NC_068358.1, on the reverse strand, counting down.
CGGTATTCATGGCTTTTCCTTAGATGGATCAACTCCTATCTCACCATCATAACAATGCAAGTCTGAACATCTGAAACTGAACAATTGCTTTTCGGTGTCCCTCAGGGTTGTTGTGCTAGGCACGTTATTGTTACCTTGTATATATCTGCCCTCAACAGAGTGGTTAAAAAAGACTGACCTTTATGGATATGCGGATGACCATAAGATTGCATTTAAAATTAAAAAAGATAATTCTGAAAATCAGTCAACTGCTTTTCGGCACCTTGATAGTTGCCTAAAAGATGTCATTAAATGGATGTAAACCTTCAAAATAGAAATGAACCAATAAAAACTGATATTATTGTATATGGGACCAGGCAACAGTTGGCGAAATTGGGTACTTCAAGCATTGCTATCGGTGGTTGCGAAGTGATTTTTGTCAACCTTGTAATAGATCTTGGTGTTATCATGACTAACAAACTTAACCTTAACAAACACATTCATAACAATTGTCAGGTTGCTTATGCACAACTATAAAATATCAAAGCTATACGTCAAGATCTTAAAAAAAAGTCGACTGCATCATTAGTACATGGATTAGTTCGTCCGCATATTGAGTTATGCAATGGTCTTTTACGGAAGTCCCTGCGTATCAAATAAATAAGCTCCAGCGAGTACAAAATCATGCTGCTAGAGAAGTTAGGAACGTTTCTTTTGAAGAACCAATCACTGATCTATAACAGCTACACTGGCTTCCAGTAAAAGCCAGGGTGATGTTTTAAGTCTTAGTTTTTGTCTTTCGGGTAATCACTGAATACTCTTATGTACCTATATAGCCGGCGTCGCCCACAGAACGTCAACTACGACGCAGGAAGTAGCTGCGCTACGGCCAAACAAAATAGTACATAGGGCTGCTGCCGGTGTCACCATAGATAATATAACTATAACGTGCGTGCTCTACTAATACCAAACTACTAAAACACAGCCCCTCTCTTCTATCATCGAGTAAATGACCTATCAAAACTAGTCTGGCCCCCACAACAACCCAGAGCGGCAGACCACCACCTCAGCAAGAAGAAAGAAAAATCTTGATGTCTTTGCCCACAATTAAACTAGTCATCTCGGTCGAATAAAGCATAGTCAGGCCCCCTCTTCTATCATCAAATAAATGATCTGGCCCTGACAACACCATACTACCAACTCTCATAAAAATAACAGTGAGAGCCCACGTCACCATGAAATATGACACAAGGCAGCATAGCGATATTTGAAACATAACTAACACCATGTACTAACATGTCCTCCGCGAGGGACGTTAAAAAGGGGTGCAGTGTACCGGTGCTATACACCGGGCACTTAAAAGAACCAGGGACGCCTCTGGAATCGGGGCGTTGCCTGTATCCCGCTCGAACCCCCACTAACACCTCTCTTGGGGCGGAGAGCACAACAACCATACACAGTCAGACAAAAACTGGTTTAATACAACATAATAATAACGTCTAACAAAGCTCAAAATACTCCTTATAACATAGTACATCACTTCACACCTAAATATAAAAACAAACACTACGTAAAAATAAATATAATTCAGGCAAATCTGATGCATGGTCTGGATGGGGGGCAGGCGGGCGAAAAAAGACGATGGTGGCTCCGAGTGGAATGAGCGCTGCTCCTTGGTCGGCCTATAGGACTGATCTACACACAACCGCATATACATAATCACCATAAGACCTAGAACTCAACTACATAACACTCATTTACTCAGCACCCCCAAACAAACTAGTACACCGAACACACCTATATAACTCCCACATACACACATCACTAACCTACCCAACACCCTAAGCAAACCAATACACCGAACACCCCTACATAACAAACAAATTCATACTACCCATGCACACAGCACTACACCTAATCATAAAATCATCACCAACAATACAGTACAGGGCACATTAAGGTCTCATTGGCCAGCGTGCACTGAACTCTACTAAAACTAAAAGTACAAACCTTTGGCAAAGCACCCGGACACCCGGGGTAAATCTGACCTACTCTGACTTAAAACAACTTTTATCTCCTGAAAGGTCACAGGGGCAGGTCGAACCTCAAAGACCTCGTGAAGAGGCCGGTAGGACCTGTAAATAAACTCTGATTAAAAAAAATAAAAAAATTCGGGTAATCCATGGTGCAGCTTCAGTATACCTTAGGGAAATGTTTGTACCTGCTCGAGGACACTTAAAATTTAGGTCACACAATGAGACAACACTCTACATCCCTAGACGACGAACACAATTGGCTGATAGATCTCTTGCCGCCGTCGGTCCAAAATGATGGAATAATCTACCGGAGTGCCTTAAGAATTATCAATCTGAAGCCACTTTTAGATTAACGCTGAAAACACATTTGTTTGGACAATTTTAAAGACCTTGAACGAGCCAGTCGAATTAACATGAATTCCGAACTTTTATAAACAAGAATAGTAAATACTTATTGTTGTACAGTTATTAAACAGAAATGAGTCGTGTTCTGAGAAAACTGGGCATAATACATATGTGTATAGTGTCGTCCAAGATTAGCCTGTGCAATCCGCACAGGCTAATCAGGGACGACACTTTTCGCTTTTATGGTATTTTTCGTTTAAAGGAAGTGTCTTCTACACGAAAATCCAGTTAAGGCGAAAAGTATCGTCCCTGATTAACCTGTGCGGATTTCACAGGCTAATCTGGGACGACACTTTACGCACATGCATTATGCCCAGTTTTCTCAGAACACGAATCAAATGTTTATTGGTTAAATGTATTCGTTGTAATACATAATTTGTATTGTGGAGCGCGATAGAATATGTAAATACTTTTTACGCTATGTAAATGCTATGTATTTGTATTAATTTGCTTTTGTTGTAAGTCAACGCGTTCTGAAGATTCCGTGCATAATCGAATGGTCTACAGACCGACCTACCTACTCCCTACTTACCTACCGAGCAATTGACAGACAGATGCCAAGCAAAATACGCCCACTTCTTCAAATTCTTAATCAATATAATCTGGCAGAGCTGTATAGTATCGTATGTAGGGTTGAGTCAGACAGCTAAAACAGCATAAGAAATTCACATTAAAATCAGAGATGTATGAACAACATTCCTAATCACCAAGCACACATTACCTTTAAATTATGTCTTTCTCCTCAAGTTACACATCTGGCAGCAATGCAAGTCTGTATATTGTTTTGTAAACTGGCTTCGATTGTTTTTTTTTTGCTTGCAGCTTTTTTTAAAGGGGCCGTCCTGCAGACTTTTGCATGTATTGAACCTTTAAATGCTTTATATTAATAAATTTAAACATTTGAACTATAAATCTCAAATAAAAAACAAGAAAACAATTTAAAAAAAGGAAAACAAGTAAACCTCAACATGGCTCGAACCACTGACCCCTGGAGTCCTGAAGTAAAAAGCCTCCGGCCTAGACCACTCGACAATCCACGCTCACATTTAGAGCGGATGTATTGTTAAGCTATATAAGCAATCCTCGTAGTTTCCCAAAATATCGAATCGCGTCGATATGACGCTTTATATGTAAGACGGCCCCTTTAAGGCAATAGTGGATTAAATTTGAATGGTTGAACATTTGTAATGATGGCAGTACCGTACTATATTAATACAGTTTTCAGAATGCATACAGTGTTTAATAATTTAAGTTCTGCTTAAGAGATCGTTAGTATGGGCATTAACGGTATTCAAACTGACAATTGTACCGATATGATTGCACGTGGCAATCATGTAATCAGGATAACCGTTTACAAATCTAACAAGCTGTGTGCTTCGGGCGTTGCTACTATAAGTATTGTTATCCATATTTTATCGTCGTCAGTCACCTGTGAATTAAACCAAAAACCGATGACTTTATTGCTATAAATATGTGTTAATGGTAATTTGAATATGCAGAACAACGAAAATCAAACTAACGAAACACTTCTTCATATCTTTAAAGGGATCTTTTCACGCTTTGGTAAATTGACAAAATTGAAAAAAGTTGTTTCAGATTCACAAATTTTCGTTTTAGTTATGATATTTGTGAGGAAACAGTAATACTGAACATTTACCATGGTCTAATATAGCCATTATATGCATCTTTTGACGATTTTAAAACCTAAAAATTATAAAGCGTTGCAACGCGAAACGATTGAATAATTTGGAGAGTTCTGTTTTTGTCGTTAAATTTTGTGAAACAACGAAGATTGCTTATATAAGGTATAAAATACGTCCAATGTGTGTACTCGGCGGAATAGCTCAGTAGGCTCAAGCGTTTTACTTTAGGACTCTGGCAGGACTCCAGGGGTCACTGGTTCGAAACCTGCTCCGTGCAATGTTCTTTTCCTTTTTTTAATTTTATTCTTGATTTTTTACTGAAGCTTTTACAATCCAATGTTTACATTTATCAATATAAAGCATTTAATGAATAAGTGAAAAAATGCCAAAATCTGTGAAAAGGCCCCTTTAATTGCTCATATTCGTTGAACGTAGTTACTTTTACCCACGACCTCAACTCTTTATTGAGCTTAACTTGCAGACAAAAATATTGAAGGAGAGATTAAAATATAAGTAAATACATTGCTTATAAAAATGGTTGTTAAAAACATGGTGATGCTTTTGTTGCTGCATGGTTACGATATTGGTCCTTGGACCGTGGCAATTAAAACTCGCCTTGGCTTAAAGCGGGTATATACGATTTTGTCAAATATTTATGAATTTATAGAAGATGTGTAAAAAAATATTAAATATATTTCAATATAAATTAAAATAAAAGTTAAGAAGAACATGTGTCGAAAAATGCGAAATAAGCCAGATATTTAATTCTTAAATTGAAAACGGCTGTACAGCCGAATTCGCCAGCATGTATACCATACATGTACGATGTGAATCTAAACTTAGTTTAACGGTTTATTTGAATCCCCGCAACGATATCTATTCATACGACACACGAACACTAACTCCGATCCTAATACTTATAGGTTATTAGACGTTTCACTGTACAATACGGAGATATATTTGGACGAGCACACAGTTTGACGTCATATTGGACGAGCCGTTAGGCGAGTCCAATATGACTTCAAACTGTGTGCGAGTCCAAATATATCACGTATTGTACAGTTTAAACGTCTAATAAGCTTTTTATTCTATATCCCTTTCTTCAGCTCTTTGTTTCATTTTAATTTTGATTTTAAAATGCTTTAATTGCATCTATGCTATTTTCAAGACAAGCGCCCGAGTCGATTATAGTACATTCGGATACTTTTTCTCGGTAACGGCTTTTATCTTTATAAAGCAATTGCTTAGTGCACTTGTACTCAACTGTCCAATATGGAAAAAATACAGACTTTTTGGCAATCTCTTGCACGACGGTCACATTACATTCAACTCTGTGTTGGGCTCAGAACGGACTATTGTTATGAAAGCGTCTCATTCATGTCATGATCATTCCAAGCGTTCATCAGTGAGGTTACAGTATACTAAACAATCTCTTGCACGACGGTTACATTGCATTAACTGCATTAAAGAAAACCATCTCATACCATGATATCTTTTATCAGTCTTAATTAATTATTATACAATTGAAATGTTTTTTTTATGTTAAGAAACCCACATACATAAATACGTCGAAGCAATGCCTAACGTCACTCAATAAAAAATATGTACAATTGTTTACATTTGTGAAGTGCGTGGAATGATTACATCTGTGTAAATGGGCAATAAAATAGTTCCAAAGAGTTGCATTAAAACTCACAAGTTTTTGCACGATTTATCGTACATTTAAAAGTCATATTTCTTAATTAAATGCATGCGATCTTAAATATCCACTCAAATATACATTGTATGCGTTTGTTCGGTTTTAGCTATTTGGTAGACAAAATGGCGTGCTGAGCCTTATGCAGAGTTGTATGTGAGAGCAAGGAACGACAACTCTGCGTGGAGATTGACTTTTTGGATCCAATACCGGAATATATTGGACGGTCACGTGGTACATATGAAGAATGCCGATTGGATGAATTTATTGGATATAGAATAAAAAGACGAATGCTTCGGTTATTGTAGGAAAATATGAACGTCACAATCGGCTCGGGGCGCTAATTTGTCTTTGCTGCATTTTATGAAATTAGGCTTTAATGTATATTTTTTCTTTCCCATTTTATGTTATTGTAACATATTTTATCAATATATTACAATTAAACACATATACAAATCGTATATACCCGCTTTAAACACTGTCATCAACTTACAAGAATATTTATGTATTATGTAGTTACAAAGTGATGTTATCTTTTGAAAAACTGTTGAATGAATTACTCATGTATCAAAATCCATTCAATGCATTATGAAAAACAAGAATAATACAGAATAGTATGCAGTTTATTCAAAACAATATGTTATACAATAAATTTTATAAATAAACAATGCTGGTTTTTTACTAGTGTATAAAATATTTATCATGGGACAAAAACAATAAACAGCAAATTTATTAATTTATGATGCTAGTTGCTACTGTTTATTATTACACTGTCTTACTAAATGATCACAACGTCTACGTATGGAATTCTTTTACCAACTTGTGGTAAAGTGTTTTATTGCAAGTTTAACATTTAGTTGTAGACACTGGTCGACATATAGGCTAAATTTGCATCCGAACAATTGCTTTTCTTCAACATTTTAATTGCCTTCAAATCGTTAATTTAACAACCCATTGACAATGTTTGCACATACGTCTTTATAATGTGACAGCTGATTTTTGTTTAAAGAGAGACAGATATAGACTCTACAAAGTTCTTTAAAAGTTCACATATGTTCCTTTGAAATCGAAGTAAATCTACAGAACCAATTAACAAGATCACCATGGCTAAAAACTTCATTTCATGGAAACTTTGATAGTTCATGAATCCTTCCTTTGTTGATTTCTGGAAACCAACACTGTCAGTTTTGCTCAATAGAATGGCTTGTGTGATGTCCAGTGCTCGGCAGAACAGCTTCTAAAAATGGAGAACCAACAGTGAGCACAAATCTTAAAATTTGATAAATGATGCAGGCATTTTTAAAAGTTTTTTGTTTAATTTTGAACAATCTGGAATGTTGTGGTACGAAAATCCGACAGTGTTAGATTTAGGGGTTTTAGGCCTAATCTGTATATAGTGATATAAAAACCTCGGCAAAGTGAGACGCAGCAAGGTGTAAACAAGTTGAAACTAAGCTAAAATACAAAACAGTTAAATCGCAATATCGATACATTTTGTAAATAAACTTGTTTCTGAAGGATTACAACCGCAACTTACCAGATTATTGCTAATGATCACATGTAAAACTCCTTTCTGAGAGCGAATGCAAATTGTGTCATGAACTGTGACATCTGAACAGCACGTACTGTAGGGTGGCGCAATTAAAATACTGCGAGAATACCGATGCCGACTATAATATTTTAAATGACATTATTTTTAAACAAGCGTTTATTGATTTATGAGGATAATAATAACAATCAGAAATCAAATATATCGAAGCAAATAGATTCAAAAGAAATCTGGATTTGTGCAATACATTTAAGACGGGTTATATTAATGAAAATATGTTTTTTTTCCCAAAGTTATCGCGTTTTGTAGTAACCATACTGTGGAATATGACTTGTTGCCCGTTACGGCTTAAGGCCGGGAAACAGGCAAACCGGAAGAAAAACAAAAAATTGCATTTTGGCGGTCAAAAACATATAATACAATAACATAGAGTACGATTCGCTACTTAATAATTACTGCCATGACGTATTATTTCATGAGGAATGCATCTACGTGTCATATAGCGTTTGTCGAAGTGTCTATGTGCTCCAGCGCTCTATGATTTTCCATCGCGAAAATAGGGGACGGCAGGAATTATTTGACTTGATAGCCTATAAGGTAATGTCTCTTTGTATTTCAGAAAAGTGATACAAATTAACGGTCAACGCCCGCTTCGCGGGCTTTTGCCCGTATTATGAACATCTTGCTTATGTCCTTTTCATAAAACAAAAAGAGATAAATAACTGTATACAGAACATTTAAAAAACTTTACGGAGTTGTTAATGGTATCCATAAAATATTTTAAATGTATGTCTTTATCAACAAAATTATACATAATACTTATTAAGCAAGTTTGTGTATATCACGTTCATTAATAATGTTTGTCAATGTGCGTTATGCATAAATTACTTATGCCGAGCCTATGAATGTTCTCGATTTTATCAAATTATATATGTTGATCAAAATGCATGGATTTGCATAATCAACATAGTTTCGAATACAATACAAATAATTGTACACACAGCGATATAGAAAAAACACAACGCTGATTAGCAAAATCAACAATGAATCATTTACACTAAGGGGTAAAGATAACATTTATTTCGATTATAATTTTTATCTACAAATACTTGTGTGGTTTTAATTATAAGAGAATTTAATAACGCGGTGGATATGCGACTTTGAACAAAGAACGAAAACAATAGCACGTTTGTTTTCAGTTTTATTATTTAAAAACGTAAATTGTCCACCTTTTTCCAAAGTCAGGATATACGCCGAATATCTTTTTAAAGATATTTATTGTTTGTTGTTCAATTGTTAGTTTGTTTTTCTAAAAATTTGCTTATATCTTGATAATGTGAAACTTAAATTAACGATAACCTGCTGTCTTTAAGCAAAACTATGATTATACTTCGCCAGTATATCAAGTCTTTAACACCGCATATCGTAAAAAGCTATTGATTATGAGCTTACAAATGCACATGCACAAGCCCCCTTGCTTTGTATATACTTCCAATAAGATTGTGTCCGTAAGTTGTTGATTGGGTAAGTGCATAACAAAATATACTGTTAAAAATCTAAGGATATAATTTAAAAAAAATATACTTACCCCTTCACTGCAGATTTCATGTTTTGTCTGCTGTTTGGTTTATCTGCTGCAAGTTTTGTTTATTGTTGTAAATGGGGGTTAACTAGTATTCGTGAAAAAATGCTATTACATTGACGTTACATAAAACGAACGAAAGTCGCCGTCTTTCAACGTTCAACGCTTCGGCTAAACGGCTAGGGCTGAAAGTTGACGTTGGATAATTAAATAAACGAACGGGGCCATTCAGTCAAATATTATTTGGGAATGCTCCTATTAAGCTTTGCATGACACGTTCATAGTTGTACTTGAATAACTGTCGAAATATAGTAAACATATCCGAAATTTAAACTTTGTTTATGCACCGCCGTTTATGTTTGGGAGATCCATTAAAAAATGAGCCAGTGCTAATTTCAAGTTGGCGCTGTGTGTAAATAGTGGTTTTCAGTACAGCTTCTGAAGAGAGCCGGATACGGAACTTCTGCGAGCGGCTCCGCGAATACCGTCATCCCCCAGCACACCTACCTAATTACCTTACTAGACTCACGAAAGTTGGGAGCAATTTTGAACATTTGCAATTTCCAGCTATTTCTAGATGCTAGGATTTTTTTTTGTTGGTGGTCTTGTTTTGAGGAATGGGGGGGGGGTCGGCGGACTTCCCGGAGGAAACCCAAACTGTCAAGTTTTGTGACCACCAACCAAACTCACCTGCTTCTGGGAACGGGATTAGAACCCCGAGTATCCTAGGAGAGGAGCGCGTATACCAACCACTGCGTTAAACGAACAGCCTTTTAGGTAACGCTAGTGACTGGATTTTTTTACGATTTCAACATGTAGTAATTAGACGGGTAGACATAACAACTGGAAAATGGTGCAATTCAGAGAGGATAAACCCATCCACAGAAACATACAAAAATAGGCACATAACGCTAGTATAAACGAGTGCACTGTCAACATAAACACTCTTCATATGGTACCTTCAAACAAATATTGTTTTCTTTAGTGAAATTTATAACAAACGAGTTAACGCCAACATGTTAAATAAAAATGTTTGTGAGCCGTTTGAACGAACCTACACGTACAATGGGGATTTTCCAACAGGTTACATGCCTGTGTACATGAAGCAGTTTCTGCTGTACGGCATAACATTATTTGCAATTTAATGAATTTTTTCTTTGGTTGAATTTCTGGTTCTATTTCTTCTGGCCGGTCATTTTACTGTTTTATATATCGACGTCTTTGCTATTTTGAAAAATGAAATACAATCGTAGCTACTCGTTTTAACCCATTTATACCAAGTGGACTCTCCCATCCTTCTAAATTGGATCAATTTATTTCCAAAATTAGGGATGTCTAGTATATTTATTTCGATATTTAGAAAATTCCTTTAAGCAAACAGCGCAGACCCTGGTGAGACGCCGCGTCATGCGGCGTCTCATCTGGTTGTACGCTGTTTGCCAAGGCCATTTTTCTAGATGCTATGCATAAATGGATTTAGTTGTACGTCATGTCTTGGTATTTGTGTTATTCTCTACCTCTCTGGATGATTAGTGTGCACATTACGATGTATGAATTCTTCTGTATCGTGTTTGTTATTGTTATTATAACAACTATATACACGACTAATCGGCCATGATTACTTATTATTATTATAGCTGCATTTACCTTACTAGTTTATTGTTCGGGCAGTTTAAGTATCTTAAGTGACATTATTTGAGTCGTTTCGATAATGGGTCATCACACTAGACCAGTGGTGTGGAAAGATAAATAAAAACGACGAAAAACCAACAATCATGTTAATTTGTGTATTCTATATATAAAAATACATGTGTATACATGAAAACCTTCAAATACCAGAAAATCGTAAAACGTAAAAATGTACGATGATAACAAATGTATGCAAATGTACAACAAAAATGGCAACGGAAGAAACATGTTTGTATAAAAAAATGAAACCATGAATGATAAAATCTGACAATAGTTATATACAAACAACTCAAACATTTAATGCGTAACTATAACGATTACAGTTCACAAACTACACAGTTCACAAGCTACCGGCTAAACAAATATAAATGGATGTTGAACGTACAATAAAACAACAAACACTGAGATAACAAAAATATGTGATATATGTATGCAAGCTGTACACATGAATATATACTCTGCAACGATTTATATATTATGCATTTAACAAATCTAAGTCCCTCTTATAGCTTAGTTAATACAGACACTCACATTTATGCAGACACATTGATACATAACTCACAATCAAACCCCCTATTAACCCTTTGCATGCTGGGATATTTGTCGTCTGCTAAATTGGTGTCTGCTGAATTGCTCAAATCATCATTTTCTTTGTTTTTTTTCAAAGACCACTATCAGAATAGCAAACAGTTTGGATCCTGATCAGACGCCACGTTTTGTGGCGTCCGATCAGGATCCAAACTGTTTGCAAATGCCTTTAAAATTCAGTTCCTGAGCTAAAAGGGTTAAGCATGTAAATAACAAGTTCAAGCATTTGCAGTATGAAGCTCTGAATAGGTTAGGAAAGGACTGTCTGAATACTAGTATTTATCAACATATTCATGCAAATTAACCAAATCTGTCTGCACATTGACATGCCTTTATTAGCTTTCTATGTAAACGAGTATAAATCCTCAGTTATTGCTCTTCCAGTAAATAATAGCAATGAATTCAATTACATAAATTAGAATTATGAATGCATATCAGCACAAATTTAATTCATTAAGACCAATATGAAGGTTAGAAGTGTTCGTGCTATGCTCATGTTCTCAGTGAATGGAACTTTGTTTAAGCTGTTTAAACAAGGGTTGTCACCAGTAGATGTCACTGATGCATGAGTTATGAACCTTGCACTCAATGTATATCCTAGCTTTTCTCTATCATTACATGATATTTTATTCGAATAAATTGAATATTTTTCTCTACATGAGAAGCAGGATAGACCGACAAACAAACAGACAATGCATTTACTTTATGCCTAAATAGCTCCATTGTGGGAGCATACAGACGTTGTATTGAAGGTACACAACTTTCCCCAGTACACCAATGGCATAACTCCTGTAGGTGAAGATACATACTACAGAGTTATCTGTCATGACACACAAGTGACAATGTTAAACAAGTGATTGTAACTATATAAACATTAATGGCTGACAATAGACCTTAATAACATAGATATCACATTTATTTGCTATAAAAATATTTTAAAATAATTAAATAATTGTCACTATAAGTTTCATAGTCATTTAAAGAGGTAACTTGTACATTTTTAGAAGCTAATTAACACACATATTTTGGTTATCATAAACGATACCTTTTTTAAACAAAATTATGTAATATCGTTTGTAAATAACTTTACTAAACTGTCGATAAGATGTCAGGCTTGGCTGGAATATCTGGATATTTTCATGCACATGCATTAAGTTTTGTCCTGTATTAGCCAGTGCAGAATGCATAGGCTTATTTGGGATAAAATTTATGTACATGCACATGCATTTAATCCATTTTTCCTAAAACAAAGCTCAAATGCTAAATGTGTCTGACATTTAAGTCAAACACTGATATGGAATCTGAACGAAGACAACAGACACATTAGAGACCAAAGTCATGTCCCAAGTCAAATGGGCTTTATGGAATCTGATTGCATATTAACAGCTAGTTCAAACATGTATCACTGGCAGCACTGGTCCTATAGTATGGAATAATACTGAAGACTTGGGTCAGGAAAAAGTCCAGTAAAAAAACAAAACAAATATGTCTCCAATACACAATCACATTTTCAAAATGACTTTAGACTTATATAAACACAATTTGTTGAATCTAAAAAAGGCAAAGTGATAGAAGTGTGAATCAGATCTATATCAAACCGCAGTCTGAATGGGCATGTCCTCACAGAAACTGTCCACACCTTGTTCAGGAACACACATTGCCACATGTCCCAAATATTGGTGTACAGAATGCAACTGAACCTTGCTCTGATAAAACAGGGCTTAATATATGTGTGCATAAAGTCTCATCCCAATGGAGCATCAACACTTTTCACCTGAACTGGATTTACGATAGGAAGAGAACTCTTCTTTGGAAAATTACCATACAACAGAAAGTGTTGTCCCTGATAGGCCTGTGGGAACTGCACATGTTAATGTGGAACGACACTTTACGCACATGCATTAAGCCCCATTTTCCCCAAGCTAGGCTCAGCTGGGTCCCAGGATGACTCAGCAGTACTGCTCATTGCTCCTCTGTTCTATGATAATGACTCAGCAGTACTGCTCATTGCTCCTCTGTTCTATGATGGTTACTCAGCAGTACTGCTCATTGCTCCTCTGTTCTATGATGGTGACTCAGCAGTACTGCTAATTGCTCCTCTGTTCTATGATGGTTACTCAGCAGTACTGCTCATTGCTCCTCTGTTCTGATGGTGACTCAGCAGTACTGCTCATTGCTCCTATGTTCTATGATGGTTACTCAGCAGTACTGCTCATTGCTCCTATGTTCTATGATGGTTACTCAGCAGTACTGCTCGTTGCTCCTCTGTTCTGATGGTGACTCAGCAGTACTGCTCATTGCTCCTCTGTTCTATGATGGTGACTCAGCAGTACTGCTCATTGCTCCTCTGTTCTGATGGTGACTCAGCAGTACTGCTCATTGCTCCTCTGTTCTGATGGTGACTCAGCAGTACTGCTCATTGCTCCTCTGTTCTGATGGTGACTCAGCAGTACTGCTCATTGCTCCTCTGTTCTGATGGTGACTCAGCAGTACTGCTCATTGCTCCTCTGTTCTATGATGGTGACTCAGCAGTACTGCTCATTGCTCCTCTGTTCTGATGGTGACTCAGCAGTACTGCTCATTGCTCCTCTGTTCTGATGGTGACTCAGCAGTACTGCTCATTGCTCCTCTGTTCTGATGGTGACTCAGCAGTACTGCTCATTGCTCCTCTGTTCTGATGGTGACTCAGCAGTACTGCTCATTGCTCCTCTGTTCTGATGGTGACTCAGCAGTACTGCTCATTGCTCCTATGTTCTATGATGGTTACTCAGCAGTACTGCTCATTTCTCCTCTGTTCTATGATGGTGATTCAGCAGTACTGCTCATTGCTCCTCTGTTCTATGATGGTGAACAATGCTTGCTTCACATCTGGATCAAGGTGGCCCTGCAAAAATGGACAGAGCAAATAATTCAGTCATTTATTAACAGACTTTAAAATTAATGTGAAGAGACACTTTTAAAAAAATCACAAAGATTTGCCACTAATTGTTTTGCATTCTGGAATTTGAGTAATTTATGCTAAACAATATATACATTGCTTAAAAGAAGGGACATCTAATGTATATGCATACATTTAAACAGGTCTATTAAATTGCATAATCTTCAATCAATCACAATTTTTCAGATAATGCTTATTTAAACATTTTGCTTTACTAAAACTCTTAATCTATTATGCTTTTTCATAAATAGTCTACTAATAAATGAAATTAACGTTATGTAAAGATTATTTTCTATTATAAATGTAAGTGCTAAATAACATTCACTATGTTTATTGTGAAACAAATGTATCTGTCCAACATTTAAATATTGCATACAAAGGATTTATACTACATCCTTGAATAGTTTAATGTACCTGTACTGCACTGAGAAGATGTGTCCGATAGGTGTTGATGACATCTTTGTAATGCTTGTCATGCGCCTGAAATGAAATACATTAACTTCTTGTTTATTTGATGCTTTTCTTGAGCAAAATTAAAAAAATATATATATCTTTTGACAAAATTTGCCATATTTGATCATCAACACATCAAAATAATGATGTAATTTCACAGATTTCAGCCTGGCTTCAATGACTTCGCATTTAATTTACTTTATTACATCAGCATCAAAACAAGCAAAGATATATCAATATTATTGTAATAACTCATCTTTTTCACACATAGGCATTTGTGTATTCTTTAATAAGTGTACGCTTTTGCAACTGCCCAACAACTAGAAGTGTATCACAGACATTGATGACCCCAAAAACACATTTTTAGACGCTATATATTGTACAGTGGACAAAAAAGACAAAGGGACATAATTAGGCCATAACTTTTGCAGTCCGTTTAGTTTAAACCTATTTATTTTAGCTCGATTGCATCGAAAGCCTTAGGCTTATATAAACACTCTCGAGTCCGTTTCCTGGGCCTAGAACCAGTACTTGGTGTCTTTGGGGGAGATATAAAGAACGCTCCCACGGTGGGGATCAAACCCGTGACCTCCCCCTCGCTAGGCGGACACCATATCCATTACACCACGGCGACCTTGAGTCCGTTTACAATCATTTACATTTTTAATGGTTATTCCTCTGTGAAAGTTTGAGCATGTTTTTTTTCATTCAACTTAAAAAGTTAAAGTGAGATCCACACCACAGGAGTTCAAAACACAAGCTTCAGGGGAGTATACAGAAACTTAAGTAGGAAAACATACAAAGGGCCATTATTCTGCAAAAACTCTTCACAGTCAAAATTACTTCGTTAGCAATCATCAGCACATTAAGGTCCTTCAACTGTGAAAGTTTGCGAGAACCAATGCCGTAGTTCAAACACAAAATCTTTGGGACGAAGTACAAACAGATGAACATATGCATGGACAGATAGGTAGACAAGTGTATTGCTGTAAGCCTGCCACTTGGTCTCCATGGTGGAATAAAAACATAATTGAAATAATACTTGAATATATATTATTAATTTGTTATCGTAATTTCAGTTTGTTTGTCAGAATTTCAAGAAATTTCATTTAGCAAGATAATTAATTGCAAAACCACATCCATCTTTAAAAATGTAATGCAAATGAATATAAACCATTATGTTTTCTCCACATCAAGTGATGAATAAGCACTGGGGAAGTGCAATGATGAACTTCGACAAACATGAGAGCTGCACCATAAAAAACACCCAATCGTTAAGACACGTAAAAATGTAAAAATCCACACTGTCTTTTCACTGCAAAATAGTAGAAGAACTCTATTTAAAAAACGCCATTGCTCTTCTCAATGCAATTTGTGCCAACACATTACAATTGTGTGCGCATTGTCCTAAACTACAAGAAAATGTCTCTTTCACAAACTAGGATGTTTAGCAAATGCTATGGTAAATGTAATTTTATCTCTAGTGTGATGATGAGTTTCTAAAACTTAATTTAAAGCTCAATAAGGTAGGTACACATGTTACCAAACATTTGCTCAACACAATTTGTGCACCCCTACCCAAGAGTCATGTAAATGCCAATACCTGAAATGTCAGTGCCTGGTTAGATTAGTAGAACTGTCTGCAAAAAATAACAACTTCACCCCTCTTAAGGCATTTGTCAATTAATGATAAAAATGTTTACAAGACAGAAAATATCTACTTATGCACCTTTCTAGATGTATAACATAATCTCAAGACCCTAAGAATATTCAACACAACAAACTCAAAATGTTCTTCATGCAAAACAAACCAGAACAACCATTGCACTCCCCGCAACATGCAAACTTATGTATGGAAATTGATACAGAAGAGAACAAAAAGAAATATATGTTAACTTTTGTACAAGTATATTTATGTCCACTATTCCGAATAAAAGTACAAAATGGACTCAATATGAGCCGAGTTTTGGGAAAAACTTGGCTTAATGCATGTGTGTAAGTGTTGTCCCAGATTAGCATGTGCGACTGCATAAGCTAATCTGGGATGACCCTTTTAACATATGCACAAAGCCCGTTTCCACATAACGAGGCTCATATATAAAAAGAAAGCATTGGTACCCAACAATAACCAATAACAGGAATCTGTATCAGAAGCTTACTGCTATTTGCTGTTGCAGTCTGGATATCTGAATCTGCAAGGAGCGGATCCTCTTGTCCTTCTCGACAAGGGCATCCACAGACACTTTCTGAGGGTCACTACTACCATCAGAATTAGTATTGCCATTCATAGTCAATGTTGCTTCAGATGGTTTCTTATTCCCTTCACTTCTCTTCTCTTTCTTCTCGCTGTCCTTATCTTTTATATCCAGAGATTCTTTCAATGATGATAATTCCTCGTTCAGTAACGCATTTGATTTTGACAACTCCTTTATTGTCATTTCTAACTGTTCCTTCTCTATGGCTAGCACTTCATTGTCTTGCTGAAGTTTGTCTCTCTCTTCGGCCACAGCTGGGTTATGATGCTCCACACTCACACTTGCAGTCTGAACTTCAAGAAACTCTTGTTCCAGCTTCTCCTTGTCTGCTAGGAGTTCAGAGTACTCCTGCTCTAGCTGATTGTAATCCTGTTGCAATCCTTCATGAGACGACTGCAGATTCTCGTACTCGTCCGTCAGGGAATCAAACTCTTGCTGAATCTGATCACGTTCATACTCTGCTCTTTGAACTGAACTTTGCAAACTCTCTACTTCTTCACAAACAATCTCATAGTTCTGTTTGAATTCATTATTTGCTACTTCCAGCTCTTGAACTGTTTCCTTAAGCTTATCTCTTTCATCTACTACCTTAGCAAAGTCACTGGCTTTAGCTCCCTGATTGGCAGTGGCAAGTTTCTTTTCTAATTCCACACAATTGTTATGTAATTTTTCATTCTCTGAGACTAAACTATGTATATCTTGATTCATGGAATTGCTGTCAGACAGCAGAATTTCATTTTCTTTAGCAAGCTGTTGTTTCAGTAATTCATTCTCAACAAAGTCTTTCTGCAGTTGTTCTTTCTCAGCTACTAATGTATCATACATATCTTGCAGATTGTCACCAGCCACAACCAGCTTGCTATACGTGTCCCTCAATGCTTGCAGTTCCTCGTTCAGTAATCCATTCTCAGTTTTTAATGACACATTCTCCTTCCTGAAAGCTTCATGCATCTCACTTAAAGCGTTATGTTCAGAATCAACACCTTTGTCAACTGCATCACTATTTATTTCAACAATAATGCTGGTCTGTTTCATGGAGATGATCTCATTGCGTAGTTGCTTCACCTCCGTAAGGAGGTGTGTATTCTCCTCCTCCAGCACTCTTAGACTCTGCAGTTGCTCTTCTGGTAACACATTGTTGTCCTGTAGCTGGAGATAAACAAAAACCATTTTCATGCTAGTGCTTATTTTTCATCCCAGATTAGTCTGTGCAGTCTTCACAGGTTAATCCATGATGACATTTTCCATTTGTATGAAAGAAGTCTCTTCAAAACAAAATCCAGTCTAGATGGAAAGTGTTGTCCCTGATTTGTCTGTGCAGATTACACAGGCTAATCTGCGACGACACTTTACCATGAACATTTAGCCCACAGCGCAGCTCAAAACATTACTAAACCTAGCAGATGAATACCTTTTTGAGCAGCAGTTTCTTTTCAATCTCCAGGTCTTCGACCTTGCGTCGCAGCCTCTCTACCTCAGACATCTCATCAAGGGAGACAAGAGAGGACACACTTCCCGACTGCAAACAACAGACAAATGGAGCTTGGTTGGTGTTGACAAAACATAATCCGTGGTACAATTAAAAACTGCTCTATCATTTATGTTGACATACAGTATCCGTGGTGCAATGTAAAACTGCTTGATAATTTATCTTGATGTAACATAGATGCAACAGTTGATAGGTATTTTAGGTTCCAAATATAAATAGATATTGAATATTTTTAGGAAATGTAGCTTATAGTCAAGTGCTTTCATTTGCTTAAGAGCCGGGGTTAATATCCAGCAAAGCAACTTTTGATGAACATATTTTAATAGACATTTGGATGACATTTGGATGACAATTATTTTAATAATTTTTAAATATTCCCTTTACACCATTCATTGATAAAATACTGTTTTTTACAACGAATGAAACTGTTAATTACAATATTTATTAAAATCAGAAATAAGTCATCAAAGATACATAGAGTCTTTTTTAAACATTTAAGTGAATATTTAATATCCAGTCAAACTGATACATGTTCTCTTCAAAGATTTAACTTCAAGCAGTTCATCCAAATGAAAATATATATCAAAACATAATTGTTTCTCAAATAGTTTGTGTCTGTTAGTCAAATATAGATACACCTACATTGGTTCATTAAGGTGTCTTATATCTAAGCCCTTGACCTACATTGGTTCATTAAGGTGTCTTATATCTAAGCCCTTGACCTACATTGGTTCATTAAGGTGTCTTATATCTAAGCCCTTGCATATAAATGACATTTGTACAGGCAGTTAGATTAAGGACACTATAATCAATTGTTGGCGTCCAAAATAGACACCTAAGAGAGGTTAAATAAGATGGTAAAGAGAAAAGACAACAATAATGAAATAAATAACAATTGCATCCAAATTAACATACTGCCATCAAAATTGTATTTTTTTAATTGAGCCATGCTCTGTGAAAAGGAAGTTTAATGCATGTGCGTCAAGTGTCATACAGGATTAGCATTACCACACTTTCCGCCTAAACTGGATATTTGCAAAGAAGAGACTGTAAATGAAAAATACCATAGAAGCGGAAAGTGTCGTCCCCAGTCCACATAGGCATATCTGGGAATTCACTTTACGCACATTCATTAAACCCCCTTTTCACAGAGCGAGGCCCATTTAAATGATAACTTAATGAACTATGATCAGTGTTCTGTGGGGACATGCATCTGCAACTGACTGTGAAGACCTGCCTAGTTCATACCTGTGTACCGAGGATTGTGCTCTATGAAAATATTTATCCCTTTACCCCTTTCTTTCTAGATTTAAGTTTTAAAGGCTCCATTTCCAACCTTTAGATACTAATGAGCAGCAAACAGCATAAAACATGAACAGAATGCAAGTGACATGTAGGCTGTTTTGGTATAACGCTGTTTGCACATTACCATTTTCTCTATTCTTTTGAGTGGGAAAGGGTTATCTAAAACAAGAGGGCTGAGTGAATGTTTATTGCTTACCTGAGTAACAAGATGCTCAGGTGAGCTATTGAAAAGTTGAGCTCATCCCTCTCTATACAGGCTAACAAAAACAAACATTCACAATACCTACACAGGGCATCCCCCTGATCCACTTCTGCGCAGCTTTAGCTAAGATAAAGCAGTACTGCTCAAAACTAATGTTTACATATTTGTTACATATTTTTTACAATATAAATGCAATATAAACAATGATTAGAACTTTTTTAGATTCACTAAACCAAGGAAAGTTGCCTGTTATTTGTTATAATTATGTAAATAAGTACATTTATGTGATTTGTATGTTAACAAATAAAAATTAAATCAATTTTGACTTTACACAATATGAACAATATTATAATAACTGCAAAGGAAGCAATTGATTACCTTTCAGAGAATATAAATTGCTTAATATCAATTTGCAAGGACTGATTTATTGACAATAAAATGATGACAGTTAGTGCCAGCTACCCCTATAGATATATACATGGATACTTGAAAGCAGAGTGCTACAATATGCTGTGATAGGTCTTGTTCATTCTGCTAAGGTCTTTGGTGTCTCTTCCATTGGAAAAAAAAATCAACAAACGCTTTTTGATGGAATACTTAATGAAACGATACTGAAGAAAACAAAGAAAACAAAATTATGTTTAAAATATACAGAAACAATATGCTTTATAACTGTTCGACAACTGATTAAGACCCCAATCAGACCTGGGTAGGCCTATCTGTACTGAGTAAGACAATCAGATAAGATATAATAATCAGACCTGAGGACACTCAGACCCAGTAAGGGCAATCAAAGCTGAGTAGGATAATAAGACTGACTAGAACAATAAGACCTGACTAGGAAAATTAGACCTGACTATAATAATAAGACATGAATAGGACAAAATAAGACCTGAGTAGGACAATCAGACATAATATGAAGGATCAGACTAGCCAAGGAAAATCTGATCTGAGAAGAAAAATCTGCCTATGAAAATTTGACCTGAGTAGGAAAATTAGACCTGGTTATGATTATCAGATCTGAGTAAGGCCATCAGGCCTGAGTAGGACAATTGGACCAGAGTAGAGCAATGAAACCTTAGCATGGCAATCAGACCTGAGAATGACATACAGACCTGAGTAGGACAATCAGACCTGAGTAGGACAATCAGACAAGACTAGGTCAATCAGACCTGGTTAGGACAATCAGACCTGAATACAACAATCAAACCTGAGGACAATCACACCTGCATAGGACAATAAAACCTGATTAGGATAATCTAAACTCAGAAGGACAATCAGACCTGAGTAGGACAATCATACCTGACAATCAAACCTGGGTTTTACAATAAGACAAAAGTAGGAAAGTCAGACCTGAGTTGGACAATGATACCTGAGTAGGAAATTCAGACCTGAGAAAGACAATCAGACCTGAGGAGGACAATCAGACTTGAGTAGGAAAAAAATTAGACCTGAGGACAATCAGACCTAAGAAGAGCAATACAAACATGAAATTGATAGGAGTAAATCATGAACTTTTACAACTGTCTTAATAAGATATAATAATTCCATGCTCAACTTCTGGATCTGTAACTATATGTAAAGCAGTGTATTATCCCATGGTCGTAAAAGATAGCTTAGCAATAAGCAATTTTAATGCACTGTTTTCTGATATCTGTTTGACCATTGCATACAACATACCCATTATATATTGCATAACTTACAAGCATAAATGACAACTGCAAACATTTTCTTCAAAACATAATGGAGCCAACTATTCATGCCCTTGCTGCAGTCTTAGAAGTCATTAAAGATCTTGAGTTTTAAGTCAAATAAATCTGCCATCTAGCGGTTAAAATAAATATCCACAAAAGGGTTAAAATGCAAACAATAACAACCTAGGAAAAACATACTGGCAAAACAGACTGTTAGGCAGCATAAAAGTTGCTTTTGCTTGCCACATGGTCTTTAAAGGCCTACTGACTGTGTTGATTTAAAGGATATAGTTTCATTAATAATTATTATTAAGTCATAAACAAGTACATTGATCGCTAATTTACAAGGAAAGGTTAATACAATTACCATGAGAGCAAAGTGCTTTAAATATATTTATAAGAAAAAAAAGAGATGTCCAAGAAATAATGGAGGCAAGTATTTATTTGGGAATCAATTAATAGATAACTGGCAAAATTACAAAGCAAACAAACTACAATATTGGGCAAAAATATGTCACTAAATGTAAGAAACTTTCAGAAATCTCTAAAAGGATGTTAAAAACATCTATAAAAAAAACTCAAAAGAAGATGCTATGGCGACATAAGAAGCAGCAACCATGGTTCTCAAACTGTTCTAGAAAAGACAATAAAGGGACGTCACTATGTACTCACTCGCCAGGCAAATACACTGTTAATTGGTGTAGTACCATTCTTCTGAAAACAACGCAGTTAGCTTCATCATTTAGAAAGGCTCTAATGGAACATGAATGTGAGATTGTTCACGATATGACCCACGTCATGAGAAAATCAGATGCCTAACCCTTTACCACTTAGATACGTATTTTCACTTATTTGTAGTCCCTTCGAAAGTTAATTTGAATTAAAGGCTTTTCTTACTAGATTCAAGTTTTAAAGGCTTCATTTCCAAACCCTTCGATACTGGTGAGCAGCAAACAGCATAAAACCTGAATAGACTGCGAGTTACTCGCAGGCTGTTCTGGTTTTATGCTGTTTGCACAGAGCAATTTTCATTTTGGAAAAGAGTTACGCCCAGCCTGTACATCTGCACAAGCTGGTGTGGAACTACTTTGTCTAGTTATGAGACAATGAAACTTGGCATGACTTTATATCTGAAAGGAAAGTCCCTGATTGGCCAGGCCGGTCTGCATATGGCACAAGAACCATTTTCGCATGACGCAAGTCTCATAGACAAGCTAAAAGGAACAGCATTGCAAGTTTGTTTTTTTTTCATTTAGGAGAGAAAACAAATAATATGACTAGGAGACTTTTCATTACTTAGAAAAAGTTACGATGAAACATGATTTTAAAATGTGTGAAGGAACTGGTTAAAGAAAACACTGGATACAAGATAAATAAAATAGAAACTAAGATCTTTAAAAGCTTTTTACATTGCATTACAGCTTATAAACTTGGAAAAATACTGTCATTTTCATGCCCACTGAGCACTTTCAAAAGTATTCAAAACAAAAAGAAACTCAAATTGTTTGTATGCTCAATATCATCATTTTTTTCAGAATCATGCCGTAAAATATATGTTGAAGTATGTTAATTGTTAGCTAATGGGGCAAGAGTTACTGCCAGTGATAAATAACACAAGTAGACATATACAGAGAATGTGCAAGACAGGATTCTGAATAAATATGGCTATGAGACAAATCTACCAAAATCAACAAAAACAGTACAAAAGAATATTGTTCAATTATACAATTATATTTCAATAATGTTAAAAACCACCAAGTGTTACTCTAGTTTGGCATTTGTATATGTTTTAGCTAAGTTAAACTGTTTATGTTTTGAACAAGGTTCCTGAAGGCAGACATTAAGTCATGATATATCCTTATTTAATTTTCCAAATGTTTGTAGTATAAAATTTTCAGCATATCAGCTGCGGTCTGGGAAAACATGGCTTAATGCAAACTAGCATGTTTAGTGTCATAATAGTCCTCACAGAATAATCTGGAACGAACCTTTCCACTTTTATGAAATATTTCTTTTTAAGGGGGTCATTTCTTGCAATCTAGTGAAGGCCAAAAGTGTTGTTTCTGATTAGCCTGACCAGACTGCACACCTTATCTGGGACAACTTTCTATGCACATGCATTAAGCCCCGTTTTCCCAGACCATGGTTCCTGTATTCGGGACAATCATAGCTTCTATCTCCACTGGCAGCATGAAAATACTGTTGTTGTTTTTTATATATTTAAAATAATTCAAGTTTTCATGTTTGTTAACAAATGTTTCACACTCAACTATGATTACTAAAGTAATTGGAAAGACTTAATTCCATTCGAATTACATGCTCCTTAAAAAGAACACATACTGACAGCGCTGAATGCTTGTTAGAAGTTGGATACAAGAGACTCAAATGTAACAAAGGGAGGTAACAAGCAAGTACCTGCAGTCTTTCCCTCAGTTGTTTATTGTCCTGCTTGAGTCGTGTTACTTCATTCTGAAGCAGCAGCAATGTCTGTGGTTTGTGGTCCACTACTTGTGGTCTTCTCACTGGGAAAAAATGAAGACAATATATGAGCCACATTCTAGGAAAACAGGACTAAATGCATGTGTGTTAAGTATTGTCCCAGATTAGCCTGTGCAGTCAACACAGGCCTCATCAAAGAAAACACTTTCTGCATAAACAGATGTTTTGCTAAGAAGAGACTTAATTCCTTTTAACAAAAAATACGATAAAAGAGGAAGGTGTAGTCCCTGATCAGCCTGTACTGACTGCAAAGGCAGATCTTATAAGACACTAGGCAAATGCATATAGCCCTGTTTTCAAAGGCAGTATAGTCCTGTTTTCAAAGGCAGATCTTATAAGACACTAGGCAAATGCATAAAGTCCTGTTTTCAAAGGGAAATCTTATAAGACACTAAGCAAATGCATATAGTCCTGTTTTCAAAGGCAGATCTTATAAGACACTAGGCAAATGCATATTGTCCTGTTTTCACAGAGCAAGTCTCATAATGAAAAATCTAATAGTAACAAAATATTTGTGTCTTTAGTATTACAGTGTTTTCCTGCAAATTCTGTTTTAAAGTGTCATATTAATAATATGTCCCATCATGTTTTTTATCATGTATTTAAACATACATGAGGATGAGTCAAAGAGTTCATCGTCACTGTCATTCCAGCTGTCACCATCTGAATCACCCCCAGTCTCACTCTGCAGAAAAAAACAAAAGTGATACATTTTACATTATTCATATGAAAGGCTTTGTTTTAGAAAAGAAATTCACCATTAATGTAGGTGCTTACAGTCTTACAGGGTACTTAGGAATAGCATTTGGGATTTTCCATTTGATTGTTGATGTATTAAGACAAAACTTTTTTTCTATATCCTAAATCAAATAACAAATATTTTCACTTTTTGTAAACATACGATATCACAAACACTATTACATAAGTAAATATTTAAAGTCACAAACTGAACATATAAAGAAAGACTACCACTTACAGAGAGGCCAAACTTTTTCTTCATCTTGTGCACCTTGTCAATGAGTCGTACATTCTTGTCCTGCTCCTCTGTCAGTTGAGCCTTCAGTGTGGTGACTTCATCCTCCAGCTCCTGAACCTCCTCCTGGTCCTAAAACACAAGGTCAAGGTCAGAGGAATGCTGAAACACAAGGTCAAGGTCAGAGGAATGCTGAAAGTCCAAAGGGATGCTGAAAGGCAAAACGTTTGCTGAAGTTCAGAAGAGTGCTGAAAGGTCAGAAAATTGCTAAAAATTCAGAAGAATGCTGAAAGACAAGAAGTTTGCTGAAGGTCAGAAGAATGCTGAGACATCAGAAGAATGCTGAAGGTCAGAACATTGATGAAAGTTCTGAGGGATTCTAAAAGGTCAGAAGTTTTCTGAAGGTCAGAAGAAGGCTGAGACATCAAAAGAGTGCTAAAAGGTCAGAAAATTGCTGAAAGTTCAGAGGCATTCTGAAAGGTCAGAAGTTTGCTGAGGGTCAGAAGAATGCTGAGACATCAGAAGAGTGCTGAAAGGTAAGACAATTGCTGAAAGTTCAGAGGAATGCTGAAAGGTCAGGAGTTTGCTGAAGGTCTGTAGAATGCTGATACATCAAAAGAGTGCAGAAGGGTCAGACAATTGCTGAAAGTTAAGAGGAATGCTTAAAGTTTAGAGGAATGCTGAAAATTCAGAAGAATGATGAAAGGTCAGAACAATCGTGAAAGGTCAGAAGAGTGCTGAAAGGTCAGAAAAATGGTGACTTGAAGATGTCTAAGCATTTTGACATCACATCTGTATATAAATGGATGAACACAATAATGGTCCCGTAACACGAGAATGTAAAACAATATCATACTAATACACAACATTCATATACAATTTTTGCTTGAAAATAAATCATACATGTCAAACTAAAGCAATTAAAGCTTTCTTTCCCATCCTGATTTCACTGCCTTACCACAGGTGGAGGGGATGGGTGTGAAGAATTTCAATGACTTACCACAGGTGGAGGGTGGAGTGTAAAGGATTTCAATGCCTTACCACAGGTGGAGGGTGGGGTGTAAAGGTTTTCATTGCCTTGCCACAGGTGGGGGTCAGGTGGGAAAGATTTCAATGCCTTACAACAATTGGAGGGTGGGGTGTGAAGGATTTCAATGTCTTAACACAGGTGGAGGGATGGGTGTAGGGATTTAAATGCCTTACCACAGGTGGAAGGATAGGTATGAAGGATTTCAATGCCTTACAACAGGTGGAGGTCAGGTATGAAGGATTTCAATGCCTTACCACAGGTGGAGGAGCTGATGTGGAGGTTTTAATGCCTTACCACAGGTGGTGGGGTGTGTGAAGGATTTCAATGCCTTACCACAGATGGAGGGACGGGTGTAAAGAATTTCAATGCCTTACCACAGGTGGGGATCAGGTGTGAAGGATTTCAATGAATTACCACAGGTGGAGGAGCTGATGTGGAGGTTTTAATGCCTTACCACACATGGTTGGCGGGTGTGAAGGATTTCAATGCCTTACCACAGATGGAGGGACGGGTGTAAAGGATTTCAATGCCTTACCACAGCTGGGGGGTCAGGTGTGAAGGATCTTAATGTCTTACCACAGGTGCAGGGGTGGTTGGGAAGAATGTCAATGCCTTACCACAGGTGGAGGGATGGGTGTGAAGGATTTCAATGTCTTACCACAGGTGGAGGGACGGGTGTGAAGGATATCAATGCCTTACCACAGGTGGAGGGATGGGTGTGAAGGATTTCAATGCCTTACCACAGGTGGAGGAATGGTGGGTGTGAAGGATTAAAATGCCTTACCACAGGTAAACAGATTGGTGTGAAGAATTTAAATGCCTTACCACAGGTGGAGGGGACAGGTGTGAAGGATTTCAATGCCTTGCAAGAAGTGGAGGGACGGGTGTGAAGAATTTCAATGCCTTACCACAGGTGAACGGACGAGTGTGAAGGATTTCAATGCCTTACCACAGGTGGAGGGGACAGGTGTGAAGGATTCAATGCCTTACCATAAGTGGAGGGACGGGTGTGAAGGATTTCAATGCCTTACCACAGGTGGAGGAGCTGGTGTAGAAAGCTGCTTCTTTAGGGTATTGTAGGCCTCCTGCAGTTTCTTGTTCTCCGAGACAAGCCGCTTCAAGTCCTCGTTCATAGACGCGTTCTCTTCCTCCAGCTCCTGTACACAATTACAAACACGTCTCCGGTAAAACCCTTGCCTGCTCAGAAGCCAAGAAAAATGGTTTTATGCAAACACCATTCACCAGAACACCCTGCAAGTAATTTGCAGTCTGTTTAGGTTTAATGCTGATTGCTGCACATCAGTATCTCAATGTTGAAAATGAATTCTTTGAATCTTGAATCTATAAAGAAAGGTCTTAAGTTTAGTTTGATTTTCTGATGGAGTAAAAATGAGTCAAAAGCATATCTGAAAGGTATAGGGTAAAGTTGATTAACTAACAATTTGTTATCACCATTTTACAGTGTAAAAGTGGTATACCATAATATTGCCTACAGCGATTTACTCTTTTAGTGATTCTGTCCTTAAAATTTAATGTTGAACACACTTCTTTGATTTGAATTCAAAAACTGTTAGTATATGCTTTACCATAAACTATATGACAAATAAGTTGAACAGTCGGAACACTTCAACTTCTCAAGTAGTAGGTTTTACTGATACGTCATTTTATTGACAGCTCATCAACTGTTACTGACATCAGAAATTTTGAAAACTAAACCAAACATCAGTCTTTATTGTCAAAATTAAATTGCAATTATTTGTTAAACTATCAAATTGTGCAAACGTTTATCTTTATGTATCTTTATGCTACTAAAAACCATGAATGAAGCACACTGCACCATACCATTATTATACAGTAACCTTTTCTCTGGGATCTTATTTAAAGGGACTTATTCATAGTTTGTCAAAATATTTTGTCACAGATTCAAAAGAAAAAGAACAGGAAGTGAATCCCAGTGATGACAAAGACTTGCAATAAAAATACAGCATAATCATCATCTTAACTTTATAGCATTAAAAAGCATTTCAATTGCAAAAGATATAATAATTTCGTATCTTTTTTAGGGTTAGGGAAGATCTATACATTGATCTTTTATGCCAAGTATGAAATGTTTGTACATACAAAACAGTCTGGATGGCCATGCGTTTAAGCAATAACTGTTTAATCCAAAAGAAAATTAATCAAGCCCAGCTGGAGACAATTTTCTTAATATATTTTTCTTTGAAATTCTATTTTATTCATTATAATAAAGCTCTACCAAATCTTAGGTTAACATCCAGCAATTAACACTTTCCCATTCTGGGGCAAAGTGAAAATGGCTATGTGCAAACCGCATAAAACCAGAACAGCCTGCGAGTAACTTGCAGTCTGTTCAGGTTTTACGCTGTTTGCTGCTCATCTGTATCTAAGGGTCAGAAATGACACCTTTCAAACTTGATCATAGAAAGAAAGGTCTTTCAAATTTCTAAGGGACTACAAATGCATCAAAATATGTTTTTAAGTGGTAAAGGGTTAAGTGCATTTCTTGACACACTTAAAAAGGCCCGATCTGTGAACAACTCCCTTTAATATCCTGGTTACGGCACCAAAATCAAGTGTAACACAATTTATACAAAACAATGTTATAATTATTTGTATGAAGCATATTGTGACACAATACAACATGGCAATTAACTTATTAAGATGCCCTACAGATTTCCATGTACCCTGTAAATGTGTGAGGTGAATGGTTGCTCCTGCAATCTTTATTAACATGATACTGTCTCTCTCCAAAAGCATATAGATAAGCATGTTACAAGCTTCACCATCAATCTGTTTATAACAAGCAAGTCACTGGTATTGTTGTTCAAACAAAATGTTATGAATTAGAGAGAATTGTGTTTAGGTTTCGCGACAATAATAATGTTCTGTTATATTAAAGGAGATAAAGGCAAACTTTGTTAATTAAAATGCTTGTCACTAGACAAAATCTTGTTAAGCGTGACAGACACAAATGATCAAAAACATATTAGATAACATGCACAACATTGACGGCAAATATAGATCATTATGTACCAAACCATAGTGTACTACCGAACTACTTCACTGTGTGAAATGTAAACCCAGTAGATCCAGTCCATCTAACCATGGAAACACAACAACAATAACTTACCTTTTGTTTCATAGCCTAGGTAGTGTGAATAAAATATGTGTTTTGATTGTTTGATATAGGCAATGTCCTTTGACTAAGTCCTTCACAATTAATGAATTACTGTACAGGTGAAGTTTCATTAACAAAATATTTTTTTTTTTTTTAATCTAACATAAAATTAAACAAACTGCAACAATAAATGAATGGGTTTAATATCAACGTGGATATGGCACAGCAGATTAAAGTTCTATGATCGCAACAACTGCACACAACTAAGCACAACAATGCGCAAACTGACGAGACTACTATTAATTGCAATCAAATCAGCTCTGGAAAAACAGGGTTTAATGAATGTGCATAAAGCATTGTCCCAGATTAGCCTGTGCAATCTATAGCCTGTTCAGTCCACACAGGCTTATCAGGGAAAATACTTTTCTCTTAAACTGGAGTTTTATTAAGAAGACTTCCTTAAATGAAAAATACCATACAAGTGGAAAGTGTTATCTCTGATTAGCCTGTGCTGACTACACAGGCTAATCAGGGACAACACTTTGGGTACATGCACTATGCCCTGCTTTCACACACAGAGGCTCAAATGTTTAAAATCTACATACAAAGAGGGTCAAGATACTCATAGCTCACCGAGCATTAACTGAGCTAAAACAATTTTCATAAACATAGAACCTTGTAAAATTGCCTTTTATTATGATTTTAAATATCATGAAAATTAGTAATTTTAACTCTTCCTTAAGATGAGAAAACTTAATTTATTGTGAAGAAAGAAATTTCAAACATCAAAACTGGTTCAGTCACAAATACTAGTAAATGAACAAAAATACTAAATATCACAAACAAATATAACTGGGTGCAGTTAAATGATCAAACACAATTACAAAAAGAAGACAGCTGGCCACGCCCCAAGGACAGGGAATACCCTCACTCATACCTTGACAGCCTCCAGGGTCCGCTGGTCTATGACCGCCTGGGGAGGGGCTGCAGCCTGCAGGGCAAGGGTCTCATCATCCATGATATCCTGTAGGCACCAAACAGGAAATACGAGTATTGCAATGGGATAATGGGGTTTTGTGCATGTGCGTCCAAGATAAGCCTGTGCAGTCCGCACAGACTAATGAGGGACAACACTTTCCACTTTTATGGTATTTTTGGTTCAAAGAAAGTCTCCTATTAGAGAAAATCCAGTTTAGGTGGAAAGTGTCGTCCATGATAAGACTGCACAGGCTTATTTGGGCCCACACTTTACGCACATGCATGAGGAATCAGAAGAACCAGCAGGGGAATCATATGGAAATATAGGACTGATGATTTGTGCTGAAAATGGGCCAATACACTTTCGATTAAAGGATCAATGTGGTCAGTACTCTGGCAAAATAGGGCTTAATGCATGTGCGTAAAGTGTTTTTCTAGATTAGCCTATAAAGTCAGCACAGAGACAACACTTTTGGCCTTGACTGGATTTTGGTTACCCCCCATTCACACATAGACGCCGCTTCTACTACGGTTAAAGCGTGGCCATAAAATGTGGCCGATCATTACAAAGCGCAGGAGAAATGTAGTGGAGTCTTCATAAGAGCAGTATGATCACGGTAGAGTCTTCATGATCGGAGAGCTCAATGCTCTCGCCACGCTTATTTTGAACATGCTCAAAACAAACGTAGTGGGATCGTGGCCAACAATATTCAGTGTATATATATAGGGGCATCGTAGCACGGTCAAAATGAAGACCATGATTTGCCAAATTGCTCAATTTAGACTCCGAGTGGCCTCGATCCGCCCTGATCCAAACCTTTTTCAGATCGTGGCTTGATCGGGATGATCCTTGTAAAGTCGCAGCTTTGTAAGAACTTAAGAAGAGGCTTTCTGTAAATGGGAAATTCAGTAAAACCAGCAAATTCGTTAAATTGATATCCCCAGCCAATATACTTCTGGACACAAAAAGTTGTCTGTACGGATGGACAACGCCAACATACATCATCCTCTTATCCATATATATACTCCTACCAAGTTTCAATGAAATCCTTCAAAGCACTACCAAGATATGGCTCCGGACACACAAAAAAGCATTTGTTCAAGCTACAAAGGGCCATAACTCTGTTATTAACAGATGTTGTACAATGCCATTAGGCGTTCATCATCCTCTTATCCATATATATACTCATACCAAGTTTCAATGAAATCCGCCAAAGCACTTCCAAGATATGGCTCCGGACACAAAAGTGCCGGACGGAAAGAAAGACAGAAGGACGGAAAGACGGACGGACGGACAACGCCAAAACAATATCCCTCCGCCTATGGCAGGGGATAACAAGTCGTGTAGGTTTATGGTTCTTGGGCAAAGCTGTTTTCCTCATTATTATCAATACACCCATACAGTTTCATGTTGAAATCTTAAATGGATTCTGAGATATAGCCTTGAAAAGTTTATGAAGTTTTATGATGATATCTTATTATAGTTTCTGAGAAATAGCCCTGAAAAGTTTGTGACAGACGGATGGACGGATGAACTGATGGACGGACTGACAGATGGATGGACGGACTGACGAACAACTCCAATTCTATATCCCTCTTATAATTCTAAGAAACCATACTTGCCTGGGTCAATACTACTAGTTATGTGGTGAACAGTACTATCTTTTTATATTAGAAGAGGGCATATGAAGATCAAATGAAAATGCTTTGCTAGAACAAAAATATAAGCTTTGAACACAATTATTACTTATGTTGTGCTTTCATATAGTTTATAGGGACATATCAGTGAATTAGTTAAATTTGTAATAAACTACACACACACTGTTTCAAACAGTGAAAAATAAAAGTTAAAACACAAATGAAGTTCATTGTTTCATTGAAACTACTTTTCCTGGTTGACAAATTAGTAAATGAAATGGATTGTCAACCATGCTGAAAAACATGTAAAATGACTCAATTATTTAATGCAAGAACATTATTATTTTAAAATTAAAACAAACTGTGGCAAGGTATATAATAAAAATAAAAATTGTTGATTGGTATTAATTTTTTTTCCACTGGAGATCATTGAAAATGTATATCTCTGATCACTAGTGCATTAAATTGATTATCTAGCAAGTTCAACAGGTATCCTAAGTATTTTTATGAAAGAAAATAAAACCTTTTTTGTCAACTTAGCAATTATCAAATAAAATAATATATTTCTAAGTTAATGTGTTAGTTTTTGCAAGCCCATGGAAATAAATTCTGTAATGCTAAACTAAATTAAATGTTATAATTGGATTGAGGAGGAATTAAAATACTATAACAAGTACATACAGAAAAAATGAAAGATATTAATTTTTGTAAGCAATTAATAGATTTTAAATAAAGACAAATATCAAGAAAATCAAGAGTTTAATGATAATACCTTCCCGACCTATTAAATTCACATCAGTTTGCTAACTTGCAAAACTACCACTGCAAAATGCAATTGCAACCCAATAAACATAACTACATGGAAGAAAGAAAGCTAAACAAATGAGTCCTTCTGCGGAAACCTGACCTAATGCATGTGCGTAAAGTGTCATCTCAGATTAGCCTGTGCAGTCTGCAAAGGATGTATTTGCTTAGCAAATACCCAGTTTAGGATAAAACTGTTATTCGAAATAAGCCTGTGAGACTGCACAGGCTAATCTGAGACAACACTTCATGCACATGCATTAAACCCTGTTTTCCCAGATTGAGGGTTACAAGTATAAGACCTACTTATGCCAGTCACTGACAACCGTTCTACTTTATTCAGATGTAGAAGGGGGAACGCCATTCATGATCAATGCCCACAGAAAAAAATGTGGCAAACCTGAGTTTCAAAACAGTGATCTACAGAATTACAGCCTAGAAATCTATCTAGAGATTCTGGCCCTGCCCAAAAATTTTGGTTAATTTTTGTTAAAGGCAACAACAATGTTCCCCTTTTTATATATGTTTTTTCATTCTGCTGTGACAAACTTCCAAGATATTCGTAAAAGGGTATCAAAACAACATTATGCAAATGTTGGTACATTTGAATCACCTTTTTAAGATTTGATTACCAGAATTTTACAAAATGTGCAATAATGGGCAAACATTTTGCATGAAATAATTTATAATGTCTTCTCTTACAAAAGTTTATGAGCTGAGTAGTTGGGAAACAAGGCTTAATGCATGTGCATAAAGTATCATCCCATATTAGCCAGTGCAGTCAGCACAGGCTAATCAGGGGCAACAATTTTTGCTTTTATGAAATTTTTTAATAAAAGGAGTTCTTTAATAAACTTAAATCCATTCTAGGCTGAACGTGTCATCCCTGATGAGCCTGTACTAACTCTACAGGCTCATCAGGCACAACGGGTAACGCATATGCATTAAGCCCAGTTTTCCCAGAGAACAGTAAATATAATACTGCTTCAAATGAGGATTATATAGCATTACCTCCACTTCTGCAGGTATTTCAATCTGTTTATGTGACAGCTCAGGTGAGGATTCAGGGTGAAACTTGGCAACCATGTTTTCCTGATAGCACGGCAAACACAATCACATTGGGATAACACACACACCCACACACACACATGCACATGCTCATTATGAATTATGCTTTCAATATTTGTATGCAAAAATTGTTTAATTTAAAATAGATTTAAATAAATTAAAAGGAAATTAAGTATTAGAAATCTGCAATCATTAGAGTGACAAAAACGTGAGAAATGAGCGTCGCTCGAGCAAATCAAGGAAGAAACTTTCTGTGCTCGAGCTAATCAAGGAAGAAACTTTCTGTGCTCAAGCAAATCAAGGAAGAAACTTTCTGTTTTTATGAAATCTTTTGTTTAAAAGTAGTCTTTTTTTAAATCAACTCTAGGGGAAAGTGTCGTCCCAGATTAACATGTGTAGACTGCACAGGCTATTCAACTCTAGGGGAAAGTGTCGTCCCAGATTAACATGTGTAGACTACACAGGCTAATCAACTCTAGGGGAAAGTGTCGTCCCAGATTAACATGTGTAGACTGCACAGGCTAATCAACTCTAGGGGAAAGTGTCGTCCCAGATTAACATGTGTAGACTGCACAGGCTATTCAACTCTAGGGGAAAGTGTCGTCCCAGATTAACATGTGTAGACTGCACAGGCTAATCAACTCTAGGGGAAAGTGTCGTCCCAGATTAACATGTGTAGACTGCACAGGCTATTCAACTCTAGGGGAAAGTGTCGTCCCAGATTAACATGTGTAGACTGCACAGGCTAATCTGGGATGACAATTGACGCACAAGCATTATGCCCAGTTTTCTCAGAACGCGACTCATATATATATATATTTGGTAATCGAACGAGATTTGAATTCTGCATGCTTATTATTACAGCTATGAAGACAATTAAAAAGTGATAACTATTAAAACTTAGGATTTTGCGATAGTTTCACAAGCATCTCCCTTTGCAAAACACTGATAGCATCACAACAAAATAAGTCTGCATAAAATGAATTTAGTTGGCATTTACATAAATCAAGTCAGTCTTTAATATAAAACAAGAAACCGTTGGAGACAGGTGATGCTCCCAAAAGGTTTTTTTGTCACAATATTGCACTATATATTCAGATAAAAGGAAACGTCTTGAGGGATAGAAGTTGGGGGAACAAGAATTTTTTTATAGAAAATTTCAAAGGGCCATAACTCTGTAAAAATCATCCGACCAGAACCCGTTGATAATATGCACTTCTCCTCTTGGTAGTGAAGCTTCCTATAAAGTTTCATTGAATTCCGGTCATTAGTTGCTGAGAAATAGCCTGGACAAGAATTGCACTATATATATATTCAATTAATGGAAAATTTCAAAGGGCCATAACTCTGTCAAAAATCATCCAACCAGAACCCGCTGATAATACGCACATCTCCTCTTGGTAGTAAAGCTTCCCATAAAGTTGCATTGAATTCCGGTCATTAGTTGCTGAGAAATAGCCCGGACAAAAATTGCACTATATGTACAGTTAATGGAAAATTTCAAAGGGCCATAACTCTATGAAAAATCATCCGACCAGAACCCGCTGATAATATGCACATCTCCTCTTGGTGGTGAAGCTTCCCGTAAAGTTTCATTGAATTCCGGTCATTAGTTGCTGAGAAATAGCCTGGACAAAAATTGTGCACGGACGGACGGACGGAAAGACGGACAGACACATGGACGGACGGACAGACAAAGCGGCGACTATATGCTCCCCCCAAAATAAATTTTGGGGGAGCATTATTATCGTTTTATGCAGACTGTGATTGTACTAGCTTATTGTGGAGCCTTTCAAAACAAAGTCAAAGAACAGTTCACTGCAAAACAAACGGTAATCCAAAGATTATAAGAGAAGACTTCATGAATGGCATATTTTGTTTATGTCATTTCAAATGATAATAAGTAAATATTTATAAGAATCAAAAAAGATATATGTATGTCAGAAACACTATATCCCCTTCTGCGCCGCTTTGACGCTATATATTTGACCTTTGACCTTGAAGGATGACCTTGACCTTTACCTTTCACCACTCAAAATTAGCAGCTCCATGAGATACACATGCATGCCAAATATCAAGTTGCTATCTTCAATATTGCAAAAGTTATGGCAAATAGTGAATGTTTGACGCAAACACTCTCACAAACACACAAACCAACAGACAGGGCAAAAACAACATGTCCCCCACTATAGTGGTGGGGGACATAAAAGTGTATGCTACTGATGGTGTTGCTTTCTTTTAAAGTGATATTATGGGCATTTTTCACTGTTGAATTGAGCTGAAAAGAATTAACAGGTCAAAAGAGTTAGTTTAAATGTGGTTACTGACCAATTATCTGCAATTCATTTTGCTACCAGTTGTTTATAAAAAAATATATATTATTTTCGATATTTTACATGACTGGTGAGTCCTCTAAGCCGAAATGATCCGTAAAACAAAATAGTGTCTTTGTGTCATATGAACCAATCTGCACTAAAACTACATGTAGATTCACATCATATATCGAATCATTTCTGTCGTCAGATGTCAAACTGAAAGTACGGTTGATATTCAAATGCATTATTTTTCTCTTTCCGGGATATTGTCTTAGTATGTTGATGCTGCATTAACAAATAAAAGTGTATATGAAGTGAAAACACCAAAAATAAACAACGGTAACGACACCTACAAACTGTTAGATGCCCATAATATCACTTTAATAAATCATACATTAAATACATAATAAACGCTGAAACTTGAGGACAGAATTTTCTGTGATTGTCCATAATGGGTCCATAATGGGTCGAGTTCCAATCAAGAAGTTTAAATAAGAAACCCAGTACAGAGTAAAAAACAAGAAACCGTCGGAGACGGGTGATGCTCCCCAAAGGTTTTTTTGTCACAATATTGCACTATATATTCAGATAAAAGGAAACGTCTTGAGGGCACAGTAGTTGGGGGGACAATAAATTTTTTTCAGAAAATTTCAAAGGGCCATAGCTCTGTGAAAAATCATCCGACCAGAACCTGCTGATAATATGCACATCTCCTCTTGTTAGTGAAGCTTCCCATAAAGTTTCATTGAATTCCGGTCATTAGTTGCTGAGAAATAGCCCGGACAAAAATTGTGCACGGACAGACGGACGGACACACGGACGAACAGACGAAGTGGCGACTATATGCTCCCCCCAAAAAAAAAAATTTGGGGGGAGCATAAAAAAAACAACACAATGTCCCATCATACCAATAATGTTAAAAGTTTATAAAAAAAAAAAAAAAAAAAAATTGCATGAAAACAAAATTGCTTCAAGTGCTGAGCAATCTAAAGAAGTAAAAACATTTAAAAAAACAAACTATTTCTAGTGTCTAAAGAAACAACGACCACAATATTACTAATTTTCTAAAAATTAAACATAAAAATGTTGTAGCATCTACTCAATTTGCCAGAATAAAAAAGCTTATCATAAAGCACCATTATATGAGAATAGTGCAAACATTCTTATTTATAACCATCCAACACTGAATCAGTTATTTATTTATTTTGTTTAAACGTTTTTTTGTTAATTGATTTGAACAGTTCATTTTAACTCGCACTTAACATGTTGTATGTTATGGTAAAAAATAATCCAAACACAACTTAATTATTTTATAATTCTTATAGTTTTTTTGAAGCCTCAAGTCTTAGTCATTTGATGGATGCAAAACAAAAATAAATGACATGAAGTAATCCTTTCTCTGAGAAAAATGAAGCTTAATGCATGTGCTTAAAGTGTCGTCCCAGATTAGCCCATGCTTTAACCCTTTCAGTGCGGGAACCGACTTTTGAAGGCCTTTGCAAACAGTTTAGATCCAGATGAGATGCCACAGAATGTGGCGTCTCATCTGGATCCAAACTGTTTGCTATTCTTATAGTATTTTTAGAAAAAAATCGAAGAAATGCTAATTGTAGAAATTCAGCAAACGACATTTTAGCAGACGTTAAATTTCCCAGCATGCAAAGTGTTAAACACATGCTAATCAGGGATGACACTTTCCACTATAACAGAATTGTTTGTTTAGGAGGTCTCTTCTCACAAAAATCCATTGTCGGCGGAAAGAGTCGTCACTGATTATCCTAAACTTTTAAGTTTGCAGTTCGGGACAACACATTAAGTTCATGCACTAAGCCCCGTTTTCACAGAGAGCGGCTCATAATGCATGTGATGCTGGTATCTGGAAGGCATAGTGCAAGGAGGACAAGCAATCAAAATCAATGACTACAGTTCCACTGCTGCCATTTACCTTGTCCACTGGATCCCCTACGGAATGATGGTCGTCTGCTTCCACTTCCACTGGGCCAGGAACCGGAGTGAAATCATCAGAATCTGCAAAGATGAACAGAGTTCAGTACAGTTAACCATTTACCCCTTAGATATTCAATTCCTGCATTTGCAGTTCCTTACAAAATCAAATTAAATTAAAGACATTAATCTTTGATTCAAGTTTTAAAGGCTTCATTTCCAACCCTAAGATATTAATGAGCAGCAAGCAGCTGAAAATCTTAAGAGCCTGTGAGTAACTCATAGGCTGTTCTGGTTTTATACTGGTTGAAAAAGCATTTTCACTTTACATCTGAAAAAAATGTTAAGTTTCTGAAAAGTAGAATTTGAAATGTGTCATGCAGCAAAAGTCTGACAGACCATTCAAAAGCTGTATGGAAAGAACTTTCTAAGCAATTTCACAAATCTTACAGATAACTGTGATGCAGACTTTACAGGAAGTGAAAGCATGCAAGTTCTTTTAATATAAATGTACTAACATTTAAGCCTGTGCTCTGGAAAAAGGCCATGCATGTGCATCATGTAACCTCTCAGATTAGCTGATAAGTCTGTGTGGACACTTTCTGCCCGCACTGAATTTTCGTTAAAAAGAACATTTCTTTTAATGGAAAATTCCAAAAAGCGGAAAGAAGACGTCACTTGACACATATGCATTAAGCCCTGAAATCTCAGAGCAGAGCTCATATCAACATTCAAAAGAAACAAGCATCTTTGTTTAGCTCTGTTCTTTGTTGGGACAATGTTATAAATTTACAATAATTGACGCAGATCTAGCTACCAAGTACAGTAACATCATGCACCAAATTTACATAATCAACAGCATATTAACAAGTGTAACTCCACTAACTTGACTTTGCCCCGTTGGCGGACTGGGCGCCCGCCGTCTCCTGTGTGACCGTCCAGGCAGCCTGCGCAGGAGCCCTCTGGAACACCTCGGTCAGCTGAGCAAATCCCGCGTCCAGTCCATATGCTAAGGCATCATTGCCTAAAAACAACACAATGACATCAGTGGAGAAAAAAAACACAATTCAAGCTTTGTCTTTGTTTAAATTCTGACTAATTTTAAAAACTTTATGTTACATATTCTTGCAAAATGCCCTATGCCATTATACATTACATGTATAATTGTGATATTGATAGTGTAAAATTGTTTTGTAATTCAAATTACTAATTGCTTATATTGAAAACTGTGAGATTAAAAAGTTTCTATAAATAGCTTTACAATGTCTCCAATAACACACATCAATATAACAGTCTTTCAGCAAAGTTATCGAATTCAACCCTTTTAAAAGTTAAACAATCAGTGGGGAATCAGAAAGATACAAAACTGTTTGTTTTTGTTGGCTACATTAAATATTGTATTTGCCTAAAAAGACACTAATTGAACCATTTTAAATGCCTAAAAGTCCACACAAAAATGGGTTGAAAAAGTTGTACCTCTTTTATCATTAAAGATTTATTTTCCTGCCAATGAATCCTTAAATTTACCTGATTTATCCTTCATTTTAGGATCAGCTCCTTTACGTAATAGAAATTCACATATTTCCACACTGCCTTTCTTTGCTGCTGCCATAAGAGGTGCACTGAAATCAACAAAAGTATCCATTTTTGAAAACTAATTATGTACTTAAACAAACCAATTATAGCAGTAATTACTGACCTAGACTTGTTACAATTCAATACTGATAAAAGGTTGAATGTTCTCACATTATTGTGATACAATCAATGAAGCAGTACTATATTTACTTGTAGGAATGTTATTACAAAATTATATGAGCTATTTCATCTACATGCAGGATTTGACATGATTGTCGTAGCATACAGTATTTAAATACACTAACTTTTCAAGTTAGAGAGCTTTTTTTGCTTTTATCACATGCCTTTAATCTATAAAATAAACTTTTCATTTAAGGAAAAAATATGCAAATTTCTTTCAATTAGTTGTAGTTCAAGTAGTCAATGAAAATGCTATAAATGTAATATTACATTGGAGAAACAAGGTATACATGTAGAAGTTGAAATGTAAAATTAGTAACTGATCTTTCACATTGATTGAACATTGATTTAATTTCCTAAAAATAAATGAAGAAGGACATATTTTACATTTGGCTTTCATCTGAAGCATTGACATTGGCCCCATGGTCAACCAGCTCTTTGCAGATTGGAAGATCTTCAGAAAACGCTGCATAGAACAGTGGTGGCTTCCCTGTCTGAAATTCAGGTCAAGGTAAACACAAAGACAACAAAGTAGAGCAAATGACCCGCCTCATGCAAAAATAGCCAAATGCAGCCAACATAGCTCCATACCTGCCTGTGCATGTACACAATCTGGTCAGTGGCTACCCTGTCCACTAATGAAAACACAAACATTAGGATCAATTAAAAGGGATAACGAAGCATCTGGCCAGACTGTGAGGATGCACAGGCTGGTCTTGACTGACACTGGCTGCATATGGAATAAGACACATCTTGGCATGACGCTGGTAAATAATATATGAGCCTTGCAGTATGCACAGGCTTATCAGGGACAACACTGTCCGCTTTTTTGATATTTTTCATTTAAAGAAAGTCTCTTCTTGGCAGAAAGTGTTGTCCCTGATTAGCCTGTGCAGACTGCATAGAAAAATATGGGACGACACTTTACGCACATGCATCAAATCCCCTTTTCACAAGGCCCTTTTCACAAGGCACGGCTAATATATATATATATATACACAATTTTATTTATAAATAAGTTCTTTTGTCTATGATTGCTCTGGGCCAAACATTAATTAAAACCGTTCTTTTTGTTTTGTTTTTATTTAATTTAAGGGACCACTAAAATGTTTTGTGTTTTTTTTATCATGATAATTCTTTTGCATGTTAAATATTTTTTTCCATAACAGAAACCTATTCTGCCATAAATTTCAACAATCATCTGTGTGTCACACTTAACAACAAATATTTCAAACTAAAATATTGTAACTTAACACTTTGATAGTCCTGAATGTTAATGGTGTTCACAACAAACCATTTGATGAACATTTATAAACCTTTTCCCAAAATAATAATTGCTACATGCAACCAGCGTAAAACCAAAACAGCCTGCAAATAACTAGCAGTCTGTGCAGGTTTTATGATATTTGCAGCTTAGCAGTTTATAAGGGTTGGTAATGAAACCGTAAAAACTTAAATCTTTTTACAAAGGTCTTTGTTTTAATCTTGTTTTCTTATGGAGTACAAACAAGTTGTCTGGTAGCTTATTGTGATTGTAGTAGATAAGCGCAATCCAGGTTAGGTATTTTAATAACGTTTTAAATGTATAACTTAAAATATATAAAAAAAATTATGATAACTAGAAATGGCGCGGCAGAGGCCGACGCGTATCCCCACGACGCATGTTTGACCCAGGGGCGCCCCACGGTTGGTAATGGGGCCATGCATAGTTGAAATTGACCGTATTTTCATAAGAGAAGTTCAGTATCAATTAGAAGTGAATCCGTGGAGAAATGAAGAAGTTAAGTAAAAAGCAATTTTGGGTGGGTTTGGCCTATGTGGGCGGGGCACCCCAGGGTTGGTAATATTGTTATGCATAGATGAGATTGACCGTATTGTCATAAGAATAGTTCAGTATCAATAAGAAGTGAATCGGTGTAGAAATGAAGAAATTATAGTAAAAGGCAATTTTGTGTGGGTGTGGCCTATTTGGGCGGGGCGCCCCAGGGCTTGTAATGGGGCCATGCATAGTTGAGATTGACCGTATTGTCATAAGAGAAGTTCAGTATCAATTAGAAGTGAATCGGTGTAGAAATAAAGAAGTTATAGTAAAAGGCAATTTTGGGTGGATGTGGCCTATGTGGGTGGGGCGCCTCAGGGTTGGTAATGGGGCCATGCATAGTTGAGATTGACCGTATTGTCATGCATAGTTGAGATTGACCGTATTGTCATAAGAGAATTTCAGTATCAATTTGAAGTGAATCGGTATAGAAATGAAGAAATTATAGTAAAAGGCAATTTTTGGTGGGTGTGGTCTATGTGGGCAGGGCGCCCCAGGGTTGGTTATGGGGCCATGCATAGTTGAGATTGACTGATTTGTTATAAGAGAGGTTTAGTATCAATTTGAAGTAAATCAGTGCAGAAATGAAGAAGTTAATGTAAAATAACATAAAAAATGAGTGAAAATCTCTGACCCGGCCCCGCTCCAACCCCCATAACTTTTGACCCAGGGGTCAGATCAAAATTCCAAATAGTGCAGGGTCGCACATATGTTCATAGTTACCATGTGTGTAAGTTTCAAGGTTCTAGTGCTTATAGTGTAGGAGGAGATAGTGGCCAGGATGGACAGACAGACGGACGGACGGCGGAGATAACCACAATATTGAAAAGCGTGGGGATAATTACGACAACTTCATATGACTATTGGTAGCAACATCGCCCAAAATTCACAACACACATCAAATGCCTATCTGAGTTGTAAAGGATTAACCCTTTCCTACTCAGAACCAAAGTGAAAATTGCCATGTGCAAACAGCATAAAACCAGAACAGCCTGCGAGTAACTCGCAGACTGTTCAGGTTTAATGCTGTTTGCTGCTCATCAGTATCTAAGGGTTGGATATGAAGCCTTTAATATTTGAGTCTAGTAAGAAAGGTCATTAATAAAAATTAATCTTCTGAGGAACAACAATTGTGTGAAAATACGTATCTAAGTGGTACAGGGTTAAACCACATCAGAGCCAATGTTTACCTTGTCTCGGCTGTTAGGGTCAGCCTTGTTTTTGAGAAGTACTTGAACACAGTGGAGTTTTCCTCGTACACAGGCATGGTGGAGAGCCGTTAGACTGAGGCCATCCTTGTGGTCGATTACCCCACCCGCCTACAATGACATCAACAAAATGTGCGTGATACGTTCAGGAACAACTGGATTTATTGCAGGTGCATAAAGTGTCATACCTTATGAGCCTGTGCAGTCTGCACATATGAGGCTATAAAGTCTGCATATGCTTATAATGGAAAACGCTTACCATATACACATGATTTTGATTTAGAAGAGACCTGATATATGCTTTGGTGCTTTATCTGCAGATATTCATTTGAACAAGTTACAGAGCCTTCTGCCATTATAGTGGTTCAACACTAATTTTATTCCATGGAAGATACACATGTATCAATAAGTTAAAATAACTGATGACATACCTGTAGAAGTTTTTCTACAACTTTTGGATGCCCATCTCTGGCAGCTATTTGGACAGAAGTATTACCTACAAAATGATAGGAATCAAATATATAAGCACAGGCTAATCAAGGGCAATACTGTCCACCCAGACTGGGTTTTAATTAAGATAAGACTTCCTTTGCATAAAAAAATCCATAAAAGCATTATGTAGTGGGACACTTAATGCACATGCATTAGGCATAGTTTTTCCAAAACACATCTTAATATATGACAATCAGAAATGGGGCCCTTACACAATTAAAATTACCCCCCCCCCTCCCCGGTATATACTTTTTTAATGTATCATGAGTGTTATAATTGTAAACGAAGCTACTTGTTTTTCTCCTCACAAAACAAGTCAGGGGTGATGTTCATCTTCTATGCATTCTATTACCAAAAAATCAAAGCACAGCAACTGAGTGAACATCAAATGGAAGTCAATGGTAGATTATTTAACTCTTACCACTTAAATACGTATTTTGACGCATTTGTGGTCCCTTAGAAAGTTAAATATATTTAAAAACTTTTCTTACTATATTCAAGTTTTAAAGGCTTCATTTCCAACCCTTAGATACTGATGAGCAGCTAACAGCATAAAACCTGAATAGACTCCCAGTTACTCGCAGGCTGTTCTGGTTTTAGCCATGTTTACTTAGGCTCTGAGTGGGAAAGTGTTCATTTGATTTATTGATATCAAATTTTTAGCAAATTTTTAAGTCTGCAATAAAATGACACT
Organism: Dreissena polymorpha; assembly: GCF_020536995.1. Taxonomy (NCBI): domain Eukaryota; kingdom Metazoa; phylum Mollusca; class Bivalvia; order Myida; family Dreissenidae; genus Dreissena; species Dreissena polymorpha. The sequence continues at coordinate 97,995,578 of NC_068358.1, read as the reverse complement.
TTAAAGGAATTTTAGCAAACAAATTAAAAACTCTTAATCAAAATGTATTTAAAACTTATAGAAAGAGACACATTCAATTTAACCCTTTCCCACTCAGAAGTGAAGTGAAAATGGCTATATGCAAACAGCATAAAACCAGAACAGCCTGCGAGTAACTTACAGTATGTTCAGGTTTTTTTGCTGTTTGCTGCTCATCAGTATCTAAGGTTTGAAAATATAGCCTCTTAAACTTGAATCCAGTATGAAAGGTCTTTATTTAAATTTAATTTTCTGAGGGACTATAAATGCATCAAAATAACACGATTATTTGGCTGTCAATTGTGAAAAATGTTTTCAATGTGTGTACTTTTGACAGTTTACTGACCTTGTATGGCTAGGACGTTAACTTCAGCACCATTAGAAATAAGTAGATCTACAACCTCAAGGAAACCAAGATGGCAGGCCACATGGAATCTGTAACAGAACCAAGAAATGTACATAAATTATAACAGATTCAAAGAGTGTAAGGAATCTAAAACACAGTTATAATTTGTCTCCACCATGTACAGACACAGTCATGTACAATATACATGTAGCATAGACTCTTATGTTTAGTAATTGATTACTCCAATCAATTTATGCAGAACACAAAAATTGTGCTTTTCTTGCCAGCGAATTGATACCAGGTTCTTAACAATAACAAACTGAAGATACTCAAGGGAAAAAGAAGAACTCAGAGGTGTAGTGATGTCAAGCCTTCATGATCTGTTATAAGGTACTACAACCATTTTTGTTATCTTGAAACTTTTAAAATCTTTATAACAAACAGAAGGCATTTTTGTATGTTAAAATTTGCTATGAAGTACTTCTGTTATTGATTTTAGAACATGAAAAAAGATGAAAACATCACGAGGCAAACTGTCCGACTGAAAGCTGCCACACTGGATGCAGTGCTCCTTTGTTGAAGCAAAATACTGGGGAAAGGCTTGTGTCTTATAATGGTGGATATTTGTGTTACATTAGTTCAACATAGATCATTGTATCAATAAAGTTATGGTTTAAACAGAAAATTTTGAACAGACTGACAGACAGATAGATGCATGGGAATGAAGACAGCCAATATGACTGCTGGATGCCACCTTCTTCAAGAGGGCATAAAAACTTATAAGAGATCACCCGCATTTTACCATATTAAAAACACTCAACAATTTAACAGCAAAAATATATGCAATTTCAAAAAAAAAATGTCTCAGTCATTCATGTCATTTCTAATTAAGATCATATATCAAAGGTTACAACACACATGACACACCTAACATTATTTTACAACTTTCAGCTTATCAGATGAAAATGAAATCAGGCAAGCAGTTTATTGGTTTACAAACGCATTTCAATGTGCAGTAAATGAACTGTGAATCCTATGACAAAGACTTCAATTCTGTTGGGTTTAAAAGATTGAATGCCTCAGATTTCGAGATATGGGCTATAATTTAATATCTCTGATATATGAACAAATACTTACATTGATTTTGAATATGGATATAACTTTCAATAGGATAACATCCCTTGAGTCAATTTTGCATTTCCTCCTTTGTAGTTTGTAAATATGGGTGTAGTTTGAAATGATCTGAGACATAATAACACAATTTATATTCTTGGTACTGAAGACTTAATGTGGAAATCAAATGACATAAAATATTATTAAATGATGATATTGTGTAAGTTATAGTAGTCATAACTTCATTTGCTGATCATCAGTATCTTAGAGTTGGAAATGAAGCCTTCAAAACTTAAATCTAGTGAGAAAAGTCTTAACTTAACCCTTTGCATGCTGGGAAATTTGTCGTCTGCTAAAATGTCGTCTGCAGAATTTCTAAAATTAGCATTTTCTTCTATTTTTTTCAAAGAATACTATCAGAATAGCAAACAGTTTGGATCCTGATGAGACGCCACGTTCTGTGGCGTCTCATCTGGATCCAAACTGTTTGCAAAGGCCTTTAAAATTTGGTTCCCGCACTGAAAGGGTTAAAAGTAACTTTGTAAAGGACTACAAACACATAAAAATACGCATCTTAGTGGTAAAGGGTTAATCTGTAGATTCTTATTAATTACATAAATATTTGAACAAGCAGTAGGGGAAAAATGTCTGTTCAAAGGATTTCTAAAATGACCCCACACAAGTTATGTTACCAGGCTGGCAATTGAACCAGCCATCATCTGACTCTTAGTCAAGCACTGTACAAATTCAGTAAGAACTTCGCTCCACTAATAGCAGTAAAAATTTCATTAAAATGACTCAAGTTTAAACAGTGTTTGATTTTTAAAGTATTTTAAACAGTTTGGCTTAACTTGAATCACCAATATTCATGGGCGTTTTCGAAACCTAGAAAATTGTGTGTTACATTTGTACTAGTTTATAGAAAAATTATGAAAATGGGTGCATGCAATATGAAGCATGTGTAAATGTAGCCCCAGAGCAGACTGTGTTTAGCAGATCAGCCTGCGATATTTGCAGTCTGCGTTTATCAGACCAGCCTGCAATGTTTGCAGTCTGTGTTTATCAGATCAGCCTGCGATATTTGCAGTCTGCGTTTATCAGATCAGCCTGCGATATTTGCAGTCCAATAAGGAGCTATCCTGTTAGCTTATGAGACAAAAAACACACCTTAATTGTCACTTGATAGTGGACATGGTAGCTCCTGAACAGACTGCATGAATCCACAAGAACCAATTTCAGTGTGATAGTGGACATGGCAGCTCCTGAACAGTCTGCATGAATCCACAAGAACCAATTTCAGTGTGATAGTGGACATGGCAGCTCCTGAACAGTCTGCATGAATCCACAAGAACCAATTTCAGTGTGATAGTGGACATGGTAGCTCCTGAACAGACTGCATGAATCCACAAGAACCAAATTCAGTGTTTGATAGTGGACATGGAAGCTCCTGAACAGACTGCATGAATCCACAAGAACCAATTTCAGTGTGATAGTGGACATGGAAGCTCCTGAACAGACTGCATGAATCCACAAGAACCAATTTCAGTGTGATAGTGGACATGGAAGCTCCTGAACAGACTGCATGAATCCACAAGAACCAATTTCAGTGTTTTTTTCGATATTTTGGGAATGGGGCTGGGTCCATTTGGATTGGGAAAAAATCACTGTGTTAAATTAGTGTTGTTGTTTTTTGCAAACAATTGCTTAAAAAATGAGAATTTAAGTGTTTTAAATATTAAATTTTAACCTTAAATTCTGAATTTTTGGTTCTATTTTGAAAAAAATATATATTTTGTTTCCGTTGGAAATGGGGCCGGATACCCGACCCAATTTTGAACAAAAAAAACACACTGATTTTTGAATGAATATTTTATCAGTTGCTCTAAATCAAAAGTCAAGAGTATGTATCCCATTTTTAAAGAGGAAGCCATTTATTCTTAAGGAGAAACTGGTCAGTAAAATGGAAACTAAAACAGTACAAAGAAAGAATAAGTATCATATTAGCAAATAAGTCAATTTACATTAATGGTTTCTGTTAAACATTCTTCGAGGCATTTGCAAACAACTTATCGCAATTGTAAACAAATTGAACTTTACTGTTCAACAGTTTAGTGGATCTTATCTTACACATAGTATTGGGCCCTGAAATACTATGGGTAAATATAAGACACACTTGAGAATCACATTCCTAACGAAAATTATCATTTAAACACTGGCTTGCTGACAGATTTGTGCGATACTTTTAATATGTTAAAAACATTTTAAACACAAAACTTTGTAGCTTTACTAAAGCATATATATTTATCCCCACGTTTTTCGGAGAAAAAGTGGGGATATTGTATTGATGTGCGTCTGTCCGTCCGTCCTGGCTACCTGCTCCTCCTACACTATTAGCACTAGAACATTGAAACTTACATTCATGGTAGCTATGAGCATATGTGCAACGGTGACAGTGACGGAATTTTGATCTGACCCCTGGGTCAAAAGTTATGGGGGTTGGGCGGGACCGGGTCAGAGATTTTCACTCATTTTTTTATGTTATTTTACATTAACTTCTTCATTTCTGCACCGATTTACTTCAAATTGATACTGAGCCTCTCTTATGACACTAAGGTCAATCTCAACTATGCATGGCCCCATTACCAACCCTGGGGCGCCCCGGCCACATAGGCCACGCCCACCCAAAATTGCCTTTTACTATAATTTCTTCATTTCTACACTGATTCACTTCAAATTGAAACCGAACCTCTCTTACGACAATACGGTCAATCTCAGCTATGCATGGCCCCATTACCAACCCTAGGGCACCCCGCCCACCAAAAATTGCCTTTTACTATAATTTCTTCATTTCTAAACTGATTCACTTCAAATTGATACTGAACCTCTCTTATGACAATTCGGTCAATCTCAGCTATGCATGGCCCCATTACCAACCCTGGGGCGCGCCGCCCACATAGGCCACGCCCACCCAAAATTGCCTTTTACTATAATTTCTTCATTTCTACACCGATTCACTTCAAATTGATACTGAACCTCTCTTATGGCAATACAGTTAATCTCAACTATGCATGGCCCCATAACCAACCCTGTGGCGCCCCGCCCACATGGGCCACGCCCACCCAAAATTGCCTTTTACTATAATTTCTTCATTTCTACACCGATTCACTTCAAATTGATACTGAACCTCTTTTATGACAATACGGTCAATCTCAACTATGCATGGCGTCATTACTAACCCTGGGGCGCCCCGCCCACATAGGCCATGTCCACCCAAAATTGCCTTTTACTATTATTTCTTCATTTCTGCACCGATTTACTTCAAATTGATACTGAACTTCTCTTATGACAATACAGTCAATCTCAACTATGTAAGGCCCCATTACCAACCCTGGGGCGCCCCGCCTATAATAGGCCACACCCACACATAATTGTCTTTCACTATAATTTCTTCATTTCTACACCTATTCACTTCTAATTGATACTGAACTTCTCTTATGACAATACGGTCAATCTCAACTATGTATGGCCCCATTACCAACCCTGGGGCGCCCTGCCCATAATAGGCAACGCCCACCCAAAATTGCCTTTTACTATACTTTCTTCATTTCTACACCGATTCACTTCAAATTGATACTGAACCTCTCTAATGACAAAACAGTTAATCTCATCTATGCATGGCCCCATTACCAACCCTGGGGCGCCCCGCCCACATAGGCCACGCCCAACCAAAAGTGCCTTTTACTATATTATCTTCATTTCTACACCGATTCACTTCAAATTGATACTGATTTTCTTTTATGACAATACAGTCAATCTCAACTATGCATGGCGCCATTACCAACCCTGGGGCACCCCGCCCACATAGGACACGCCCACCCAAAATTGCCTTTTACTATAATTTCTTCATTTCTACAGCGATTTACTTCAAATTGAAACTGAACATCTCTTATGACAATAAGGTCAATCTCAACTATGTATGGCCCCTTTACCAACCCTGGGGCGCCCCGCCCATAATAGGCCACGCCCACCCAAAATTGTCGTTTACTATAATTTCTTCATTTCTACACCGATTCACTTCTAATTGATACTGAACATCTCTTATGACAATACAGTCAATCTCAACTATGCATGGACCCATTACCAAACATGGGGCGCCCCTGGGTCAAACATGCGGCGTGGGGATACGCGTCGGCCTCTGCCACGCCATTTCTAGTTTGGCATGTATTGAAGGTTAAAATTTGTAAATGTTAACAATGGAACTAAATACCTCCAGTAAAAAAAAAAGAATACAATTAAAAAAAGAAAAAAAGTAATCCTAAACTGTGCTCGAACCACTGACCACTGGAGTAAAAGTCTAGCGCTTTAACCTGCACTCTGCCAACCGTACTCATAATAGTCACAGGTGTATTATATATTTGATAAAAGTAAATCATTAAATCATTTTGCATTTTTAACAATTTATCATTTTCAGGTTTTGATATCGTAAAAAGATGCATATATTAGATATTTTGAGCATGATAAATGTTCAGTATTACTGTTTCCTCACAAAAAGCAAAACTACAACAAAAATTTGCGAATATGAAACAATTTTTTTTATTTTGTCAATTTACCAAAAAGTGAAAAGGTCCCTTAAGCGTTGAGATTGTATGTGTCTGCAAAAATGAACAAACACACCTTGTCAACATACCAGTAGTGAAAATCCATGGTATAAATCCTGTTATTAATTATTTATTTACCATGAGAAAAATGGTTTTGAAACGAGTGCATTCATGACTCACTTAAATAATATAAAAATGAAACTTGGAAATTCAGCGTTCAAAAAATGGATGATAATAAAAATAATGGTAAATATGACCCATTCAAACATAACCGAAAGTTAAGTATTTAAATACCGCATCATCTGATAATTAAAGTTGAAATTCCATGCATACATGGAAACAAAACCAATATAATGCCTCATTACAGGGCTCAGTCTACGTTCAAATTTTAAGGGAGAAGTGACTTCTCCCTCAGCTTAAATTAGGGAGAAGTGAGGCAACTTAAAGGAGAAGTGGTTTCTGTTCAGCGTTTCATCAACTCTTCACTTATTTTATTCCCTCATTTCACCAAGCCTATCATCATTATGATTAATCAGAAACTACTCACATTTGTCAGTTTTGAGGAAAACATAAGCAACCATAAACAAACACACTTAAGTGTAATCTTTGTGTTATTATTGTATTTAACTGACTTTTAATTAATATAATATCTGTGGCTCAAAGTAAAATCTCAAAAGGAGTAGAAGTCACTTCTCTTTAATGCAATTAGAGGGAGTAGTTATATCCCACGTCTTCCTCATAGCTCAGCCCTGCATTTAAAAATTTATATGAGCCACTCTCTGGGAAAATGGGACATCGTGAATGTGCCTGTATATATGAGCCACTCTCTGGGAAAATGAGACATAGTGAATGTGCCTGTATATATGAGCCACTCTCTGGGAAAATAAGACATAGTGAATGTGCCTGTATATATGAGCCACTCTCTGGGAAAATGAGACATAGTGAATGTGCCTGCATATATGAGCCACTCTCTGGGAAAATGGGACATCGTGAATGTGCCTGTATATATGAGCCACTCTCTGGGAAAATGGGACATCGTGAATGTGCCTGTATATATGAGCCACTCTCTGGGAAAATGGGACATCGTGAATGTGCCTGCATATATGAGCCACTCTCTGGGAAAATGGGACATCGTGAATGTGCCTGTATATGTGAGCCACTCTCTGATAAAATGGGACATCGTGAATGTGCCTGCATATATGAGCCACTCTCTGGGAAAATGGGGCATAGTCAATGTGCCTGTATATATGAGCCACTCTCTCGGGAAAATTTTGCTGAATGCATGTTGATAAAGTGCCCCATCTCAGATTATCAGGGAAGACCCTTTCCGCTTTAATGGAGCTTTCCATTTGCAGTCCGCACAGGCTAATCAGGGACGACACTTTCCGCCTAAACTTTATTTTTGGTAAGGAGGGACTTCCTTGAAACTTAAAATACCATAAAAGCGGAAAGTGTCGTCCCTGATTAGCCTGTGCGGACTGCACAGGCTAATCTAGGACGACACTTTACGCACATGAATTAAGCCCAGTTTTCTCAGAACACGACACATTTAATGGAAGTCTCACCTAAAACAGTTCAGTCTAAGCAGAAAGTGCTGTCCCTGATTAGCTTTTGCAGACTGCACAGGCTAATCTATGACAACTTTTGAAGCACATGCATTAAGCCCTGTTTTCCCAGAGCAAGGCTAATAAATCGTTATCCAACTACTTACACTGAGAGTCCTTTGGGCCCCAACTTTGTAGGATTGAGACTTTTCTTTCGAAGAAGCTCATCAATTTTTTGGAGATCATTGTTTTCTGTCGCTTTCATTAATTTCTCATCATTTTTGCTCCATTCTGATAGCTGTAAAAAGCAATTTGATTTTTCAAAATAGTTTTCAAGGGGGGGATCCTATTTAATTGTTAATTAAAAAAAAAAAAGTAATGGAGTTTAAGCAAACAGGGGTTTTTATCTGATTTTGGGGAAAGGGCCTGGCCTTTTTTGAGGGGAAAAAATCGCGCCAAAAGCCGGATTTTGGGGGGAAAAATGACGCGAAACGCCAGATTTTGGGGAAAATAAGGAAAATTTAAAATAATCACTTATTATTATCACAACATATTTTACTGTTTTTAAAACAAATTCAAGGCAACAGATAATTTAATGATGCAATATTTTGTATTTTCTACACTGGATCAGGTTAACTTATGTATTTAAAGGTTAAAAAAAAAAAAAAAAATTTAGGGGAAAATCATTTTATGGGGAAATATTTCTGTCAGAGGGGAAAAAAAATTCTAGGGAAAAGGGCCGAAATTAGGCGGGTCTTTTAGAAGGAAAAAACCCCTGGCAAAGCACGTAATTTTAAGTTAAATGTGCATACTTTGTAGCTCTTTAAAAAATAAGTTAATTCATAAATCATGATTCAAAAAAGGCAAGATTTAGGAGATAAATTTCAGTTTTGAATAAGAACTTCAAATGACATGTTTGCTTAAAATAAGACCCAAAACCCTGAGACACTGCTGTTATCAGTAAACCAATATATGTTGCCATTTTGCAGCAATCTGCAATAACCGCAGCACTTAATAATATTGAAGACATCCTCCTACCCCCCCTCCCACACACACACATGGGTATAAATACGAATATATATATATAACGTATATATTCTTAAATTAAGCTGTATTCACAATAGTTACTAGAATTACATTACGGTATATATTAAGGTATTAAACTTAATGACACTTGTTTTTTTGGACACAGGCCATTTATGTAAAGACCGGAATACCATTACCAAGTACAGCTCGCAAACAATGACCTAACACACTGACCTTCGTGCAAGAATATGTTTAAGTATCGTTATGAAGAATTCTTGCATTTTGTACAGGAATCATGTTAAACAAACAAAAATCATTTACTTAGGCCATCATTTAAAATCTATTCATTGGAATCAAATGACATGTTGTTTCTTTCATGCAAGTTTCTTTTACATGAAACCTTTCAATTTATACTAACTATGAATCAATGCCTGCAAATAATCTAAATAAAAAAACACATAAATATATACTGTTCAAGCTAAATACGACCCACAAATGATAATTTTGCCAAAACATGCATCTACAGGTGACTAATCCCACATTTATATTTTATTAACAGCTTGATCAAAAGGAGCTATTTATGAAATAGTGTCAATGAAAACGTATTGCCAATAAAAGTATATATGTCTTTCTTATGATGTAAAACAAATAATGGCCCAAAAAACGTAGGTCTGTGCAATTTAGTTTATTCCTATTTATTTTAGGTGGATTACTTAGAAAGCCTTAAGTCTTATTCAAAACGCTCTCAAGTCCGTTTCCTGGGACTAGAACCAGTACTTCGTGTCTATGGGGGAAATCTATAGAACGCTCCCACAATTGGGATCGAACCCATGACATCCTGGTCGCTAGGCAGACACCATATCCACTACACCACTGCGAATCGACTCTGTGCAATTTGGATGTGTCGATCGAGTTACTTCCAGTATTTTGCCAACAAACATGTTCATAGAACTCAGTTTAAATGTAGGACAAAATTCAAGATTTCACAAGAGTCAGGTTAACATCAGCAAACTATACATTAATCATAAAACCTGCTTTAACTCACATCAGTGGTGCTCTTTCGAAACTTGAAGAAATTCTTCATTTTCGACGGCTTGTGGTCCTTCTTTGACATCTTGTCTTCTAGATCAGATTGCCTGCTTCTAGATCAGTACATGTGCTCAAACAATTGATGAATGACAGGTTACAATGCACTTCAAGACATCAGCCAGGTTACAATCAACTATGAGACATAAGCCTCACATTCCGGAAGATTCTCTCAAAACATTGGTTGCATTGTCACAGGTCTGGAAAAGTGAACAGTTAATATTCTTTTTTATGTTTACTCTTTCATAAAAGCATGCATGTCATTCATGGTTATGTATAGGGAACACATAAACATTCTATCATCAACTGTTTAACACAGAGACAAAACCAGGGAGAAACAAACTGGTATATGTTAAATTCTGTAAACAACAAATTATAACAGGGCTTAAACGATAGGGGACCAAAGAGTAATTGTACTGACATTACAATTTCCTTACATCATTTATTTATATGTTAAAATAGATATTTCACGCTCCATTGACGAAATCCGCACAAAAAACATTTACCCCACCAAGTGGTGAGCATGTGAAATTTACGTCACCAATTTTAAAGTTCACTACCTATGTGAAACAGAAGCTGGTCTTGAAACAATACAGGCCACATCTGTTAAGCTGTTAGAGAACAAAGGAATTGAATCTGATCCTGACATGATCATGGAGTGTCTCCCTATTTTTTGTGTTTTTTTTGCTTGATTTAACACTTGAAACCCTCATGTAGCATCTCCAGATTGCTTTACAACAAGGGCTGGAATTTGATTTTAAAAATGCAATCAAGGTGCATATTGTGGATACTGCTTAGTTTATCCATTATCAAATACTGGCAACTGCAATAGACCTACAGGGGATTATAAACCAAGAACGTCACAATATCCTTATGGATTCAACTGTCTTTTTAAAGCATTTGCCACTGGTTGTTGGTTCATCCTAGATGCAAGTTTACAAGCCAATTTATAACAAAAGTTACCTTTTTCAAATTCTAGTTAGATTTGTAAAGATTGAAAATTCAGGAGTGCAAATTTGACATAAGGGTTTACTAATCAGGTGTAAAATCTGCATAAAATGCAGATCTGCTAAATTGCGATCCCATAGTGCTGTGATTTCAAAGGCACTACAATAACTGAACTATAATTGAACCAGAATGGTAATGTATTGATTGTTGCATTATTTACAGTTGTAAGTAGGTAAAATATTAAAAGATCATTATTTGTTTGCCTGTTCTGCTATTTTGAGAGTTGATTGAAATGCCTCTGGAAAACTTTCACAACTACAAATTTGCGCTAATTCCCAGCCCTGAGAGAATTCGTGTTTTCAGACTAAAAAGTAATGCATTTGAAAATAATTATAGTTTAATCAGTTGTCTTAATTATTGTAAACAAGTAAAATATTCTAAAATAAACGTAAATAAACTGAGTAGTATCAGCATTGAACAAGTGGTTTCTTCATAAGCGCTATTTTAAATCATTACTGAATACTCCAATGTCAGATGAAATATTTTCTTTCATAGCTTTTGCTTTGCACATCTTCTAAATACATACAACATGGTCATGCACTTAATATACATGTTTTATAGGTATGATTTATCAAATGTACATGTATTATTGTAGTAAGGTGGTGTGTGACATTCATTAGTAATGATGTTGACAGTTGGCCCTTAAAAGCTGTCAATTATAACTCGTCCAAGGGCTATAACCTGTGCAACATTCAAGTTCAGAGTAATCATGCATGTAATACATGCAATTAGGTTTTCAATCTCTTTCAGACAGCCTCATGACAGGAGTAATAATTAAGTTACAAATTACATGCAGATAGACAAGTACAGAATAGTATCAACTGGGATACTATTGAAAAACAACATTTATTAAGTAATGTACTTATTGTTTTTTTCTTTTCTGACATGGTTTAACAAAGCAACACTATATTATTTTTTTCATGATAACATCAGAATCTAAATAACAACTCCAAAGCTAAATATTAAAAATGTACACAAAATGTTGCTCATGCTAAATGGCCCTTATCCCAAATGCTGCCATAGTAGCTCCAGAATGGCCCCTTATCCCAAATGCTGCCATAGTAGCTCCAGAATGACCCTTATCCCAAATGCTGCCAGAGTAGCTCCAGACCAGCCTGCACATGCAGACTCTAGAGGTCTGTTTTCTTTGTAGAACCAGTACTTGTCTTTGGAAAATCTCAAGAACACGCCCATAGTTGGGATCCAACCCACGACCACCCAGTTACTAGAGGGACACCATATCCACTATGTTGTATCTCCAGACCAGACGACCCATGCAGAAGCTACCCTATCCGCTAGTAAGACCACTACACCTAGCTGACAGGGTAGCTCCTGATCAACTGTGTAATGAGCACACAGAGGCTGGAACCATTTTAACGGCTTGGGGAATAAAACCCATTTTAGCATGACAGGGCTCAAATTACAAAACAAGTTGCAGCCACAGAAAGCATTCTTTTAACAAATGTTCAGCTGTATAATCATTGTGGCATAATGGTGATTACAGAGTAAGCCCAGATCACTTGGTATTTAATATCTTTTCAATTTACATAAAAGGAAAATTTTGTTTGCACTACATCCTTTAAAGACACTAACTTCTTTCCATCACAGAAAGAAATAATTTAATTATATTTCACACATGATACATTGAAAAGTTGCCTGGCATGAATCCACAACGAATGGTTAAATCACATTGATTAAGTATTAGGCACTTCCAGAATGACGTTTTGCATCAATACATTTATGAAGGACAGGTTTTTAGAAATGTGTAAAGAATACTTTAAGAAGGAAAAATATCAATAGACGCAAAATAAAGTTCACCAAGTACACAATTATGTATTTTCTAGTAAATTTATAGACAGGTCCCAAATAAACAAGCAAAAAACATGTCATTTATAGAAAATTATGGATGTACTTTAATAAAATTCTGCTTATTACAATCAATGATTAAAATATATAGATTCAATAGAAATTGTATCAAAGTTGTTGTTTTTTATTTAAGTTATTATGCATTTATTTATCAATTATCATCACTTATGAGACATGTTTACAATAATGATGTAAAATTCATTTGAAAGTCATAACAGCTGTCATGATTTTTTTACTACAATTGAAATACCATCATTAAAGCTTGACAGTTATTTTTTCAAAATTCCAATATTGAAACATAAACCATACCCCATGTGTATAACAAGAACCTACTGGGTGTTCATAGATCGATGATAGTCTGTGATAAATTAAAAAAAAGAAAGAAATGTATACACATACATTTAGCATCTTTTTTTGGTACATGTATATATATGGTTTTCTCATTTTACACCTGAACACTTCTTTTCCAACATTTATCTGTCTGTCGATTTAAGATATTCAATGACATCAAAACATATAACAACTACCCGGTATGAAAATAATTGTTAAGATTAACTGTGGATATGGTTTTTCTTAACTCATTCATCATTTCAGGCCACTGTTACAAAACAGCTTATACCTGTTATTTTTTGACAAAACATAGTTTATTCCCTTAAATTTAAAATAAGTATTTAGGTCCAATTGAATTACTACATTCCACTGATATGCACAGGAATGTCATGCTTCACGTACCACAAATGTCTCTCACTATTTTCAGGTCATAATAATGACATAATAAATGTGCATACAAACAAGCACATTAGTTTAGTCAAATTGAGGAAGTTGAAAAACTTATAATTACGTTTGTTAACACCAGTAAGACGAACATTAATTATATTTTTATCATAATTTAGTTCTCATGAGTAGAAATACCTGCTCGATATTAACATGTTTAAAATACAAAAATCATAAAATTCAAACCTGAATACAGCTAACAACTATTGTAGGACTACAACATGTACAAGCCTGTCAAGCTACTTGGGCCCAATTAGTTGTACATTTAATTGTCATGTTATGCTAAGAATGTAGCCATTCAAACTGTCAAAATTTGTAAAACAACTGATTTGGAACAAACAGATTAGCTGTTCTGGTATTTAAATGGCAATGAAAGACTTTAATGCCTAAAAACTAATATTATATTTCTTAACAAGATTACCAGATAACATATGAACAACTTATCAGATCCAGAGAGAAACGGTAAGCCATTAAAAGAGTATAAATACTTTGTCCAAGTCACACGTCAGCTACTATAAATATGATTACAAATACATTAAACAAATTAAAATTCCTGTTGAATACATACTTTTTACAACATTAAACACCCTGTACCTGGTACATTTTATAAACAGCCTAAGGGTATGAATATGTGAATGAATTTGAATAATCATGTTCGTTGATATAGCAAATTGTTAGTGAGTTAATGAAGTTATTAGAAGCATACTTTGGAAATTGGTATTCCAATTCTTGAACAAAGAATAACATTCAATAAATTAAACTTTACCATTTTTTTACATGTACCTAATAAATCAACTGAATATTATAACAAAAGAAAAATGGTCATACATTTACCATCTGATATTTATTCTTTACTTTCTCTTTGTAACAGGATCAAGGAGAGTAGTAGTAAAGAAATCACCTTTTGAACTTATAAGGTATAGTTTAAAGTTTTAATAAATCCTGCATTTTTACTTATAACCCTCGGTTATTTTACAAATGAGTAATGGTATCTACACTTTTTAGCTCCTCTTCCTATTAGTTTACGTACATGTTATTAAGCTATTGTAGGAAATAAATCGAATTTT